>NW_010234607.1:0-22093 GCF_000690775.1 Eurypyga helias
CAGCCTGTCCAGGTCCCTCTGGACCTTAATGGCGGTAGTGTTGTAAAGGTGGCATGATTCAAAAGCTGAATGGTCAACTACATGTCTTGGAAAAGATAGACCTCTTTAGAACTGCTGCGTAGTGCAAAGAAACTAGGAGGAAAGCTAGAGCTGGGTTAGGACACTGGTATATATGTCTTAGGAGACTGGCTCACAGAACAGTCTGGTGCCTCTGAGCCTCACTATCTGAATTCAAGGGGTTCTATAGCTAACACCATTGCAAATAATATAACAGTTTATTAAATGGAGAAAAGAATATGACCTATCAAGATAAAAATAAATGTCCACTGAAGACCATGGCATTTGAAAATGCATTATAATTGATCCTGACTTGGGACTTGTGTTTGGAAGAACTAGCTGTCAGGTGCGTGGTCTCCCTATCAGGAGGTTCCTTAGGGGTTATTTGTTAATGATCCTATGTGTAAGCTTCTGAAAAACACAGCGGAGTACCTATTCTTTACTGGATTAGTGGGGACGATGCTAGCCTGAACTTCCAAGATGAAGAAAGGATCACGTGTTCAGGGTCTTAGTGGATTTGTTGAAAGCAAATTGTTTATCTCGAGATTCTGATGTCTTAAGAGATTTCAGAATGTCATCAGATAGCCTAACCTCTGCTTTTTCACTTAGGCTGGTGGGCTTTTTGGTACACTGACATTTTAAAGTCAGTCTTTTCTGTTGCTTAGAATAGGCTACTTTGCTGGCTGCTGCGTGGGTTTTTGTGTGGTTCCAGGAGGGCAGGTGAGTTGATACAGCTGACGCTGCATAACCCAGGAGTTGTGTATGGAGTGTTCACAGCTCTTGCTTATGTCCTGAGTAGCAAAAGCCCCATCCTTTAGTTTCTGGAGACAGTTGTTGCATAGTGACAAAAACTGAATATCAGAAAATTGTTATGATGTATCGTGCTTTTGCCAAACATGTCAACTTGTTAATAGATCCTGTGTTAGGATGTGGTGTGGCTTTTATGTCAGTGTTAAATGACAGAACCCTTTCTGAAATACTCTTCAGTCTTCAGTGCTGTCGTCAAGGACCTGCATCAGTAAACTGGAAGGTGCAGAGAACAGAACAAGAAATTAGATGGTTTCACCTTCTCAGTAGCTAGAACGTTGGGAGTATTACTTCCACTGTAAGGTAAACTAGCTGTGGAGTGTCAGCATCCTTGTGTCTCGGTTTTCCTGCCCTGGGGGTCTCTACTAGTATAACATGCTAGAAAACGAAGTTTATAGGAGCAGATACTAGGAAGACTGACTGCCACCCAGTGTCCAGTGAGTGGCATCTAATGGTAGTTCTGCACTGCAACAAGTAGCCTGAGGAGTTCTGGCATCTCCTGTGAAAGATCATGAGTGTGTTCTGTAAATATCTGCTAGAAATGGTCTAAATCTTCTTGGCTTGCCTTAAACTAGAGGATGGATTATCTCATGGCTTCTCCAGTGGCTTTCTAAAACATTTCTCACTTGTTTTCCATACTGCCCTACTTGTAGGGAAGGGTGAGGAGCAAGGAATTAAAAGGATTTGTTACAGTCTCCAACCCCTGTAGAAGTAGTAATGTGAATACTTATCTGGCATATTAAAATGTTTTTATCCAGTCTGTTTAGACTCTGTAGCTGACAGTTGTGCTATCTGTTTCAGCCCCATAAAATACTCTTAAGAGCGAACGAGGCTTCTCCTTGACGGGTGTTCAGATACGATTATGAAACTCGGTATGCGTTTGTTGGTGATTATTCTGGACAGATCACTCTCCTGAAGCTTGAGCAGAATACATGCTCGGTTATCACAACTCTCAAAGGGCATGAAGGTAAAGTAACTCTTCTTAATTCCGCTTGACCCAGATTATAGTTCCTCTTTCTAATTTGGGATGAGGCGTTCAGTTGGATGCCTACCTCTTAAGGATGGATATTGGATTAACAACTAGTTATCAGAAGCTGTTCAGTGATGTACATATGACTGTCTCTTACAGAATAGACACATTCTTGCTGAGGGGAAATCTTAGCCTTAGGAATACTGACAGGTATTTTTATTATAGATGAGCAATGAAGGTAAACGTGCACTTCCTTGAAGACAAGCTGTCCACTAGATGGCCACCTTTAGAAACTTTAGTCTCCTTAACTTTGAAAAGAAAGGGCGAGAATGTGTTGGGTTTTTTTTCTGGAGACCTTGTAGTACTATAATAATACCTACAGCAGCTTTAGCAACCCCCAGTCTAAATTCTAAAAAGCCACTTAATCATTCCCAATACACTCTGCTGTTCTGATCAGTCTTCATGAGTCTCTAGTTCAGTTTCCTGTGTTTATCCAAAACTAAGCTGTATACAAGAAATTTAGAGAGCCTTTTAGAATCAAAACTGTCTAGTCAGAGACAAATGCCTCATCCTCTGTAGTGCAGCTGAAGTGCTTTTATCAGATGAAGAACCAAATCGTCTGTGGACCTGCTGTCTGCTGTATTAAGGCAAGAATGCATGTCACAGAAGAATGTGCCATTTAATAACATGCTGAGAGAAAAACAAGACTTAATGCCTCTTCCCATGTATTGCTGGCAACTTTCAAATCAGCTGACTAGTTTGCATTTGGGGTCCTAAGTCTCTGACCCACTGGAAAGGGCTGCCTTGTTCAACAGCTGGATGTACAGAGCAGACTTTGTTAGAGCTGGGTAGACGCCTGGTTTACAGATGACTGTAAAATGATAAAGCTGCCTTTGAGGGAGGCGAGTTGAGATTTTGAAAATGATAAACGCTTCTGCTTTCAAGCAGAATTTCACATTGTTTCAGTTAAGAGCAAAATAATCCTCCTGGCCCTCGAGACTCCTGTACCTCTATGCTTTTGCACTAGTCTGTGTTAAAGTGCGACTCCTTGACAGGTATTAGTCTGAAAGCAGGATGTCTCGGCGTGGCACTGCCTGTAGTGCCTGTTCTATCTGTGGAGCCGCAGCGGGCTTCCAGGCACCATCTTCAGCAGTGATGTCCACCTAGCAGACAATTTTGGCTTATATTTAAGTTCCCTAAGGGCACTGTGATACTCAGAACAAGAATTGATCTAGTATTGAAGTTGATTAAATCTGAGGGGTCAAACCAGGTTTTTCTTCAATAGGTGCAACAATAGCTCCTTCATCTTCCCCACCCCCACCTTTTTTTTTTTTTTTTTCCTTTAGCAAAACAGATGATGTGTAACCTTTTTGCCCCCACGATATTTGTGTAATATTCTGAAGGCCTGGTAATTCTAAACCTCAGTGGCCTCTAGTTCTTCTCTGAGTGCAGCTGTGTTTGCCAGACTTCAAAAGTCTGACTTCACGTTGTTCCCTTCCTAACTCTGACTTCATAAGCAAGCAGGGTTTGCTTTGTAGCTTAAATGGTTTTGGAACTTGTTCTTCAACAGTCAGCTTCCAGAACGCTCTGTATTTAACAGCCCACTCTCTGCAGTGCTGAGGTAATACTCAAGCTGCCTGTAATGGTGTGGATGGTCGCTGTTCTCTCGGAGACAGCTGTTTCCAAATGGGCGAGTCTGAAATCAGTGCAGCCATGAAGAAGGCAAGAAACACTGCTTGCTCCAGAGAGCTGGAAAGGACTGATTTGGGCTGTAATTAGCATTCGTCTTGCTTTCAGACTAACAAGGCGTTTGATGATAACTGGGCAATGGAAGGATGCTTTAAAGGGACGGACGTCCATAAGGGAATAAAATGTTCCTGCCTCTTCAAAACTGTAGGCAGCATGAGTGACAAAATGACTTCTTTAGTCTCCTGTCTCCATTACCGTGCACGTGGGTTTAGTGTAAGACTGCTACTGTCAGATGGCTCATTTCTTTCTGTCTGACTAATGAGGTGCACAGTCCGAGCAGGCCTTCTGAAATCTAGTTGTGTAATTCAGTATGTAGTGCCCTGATTTGCGAGCAGCAGGGAAACTGTCAGTTTCTTATTCCAAAGATTTTAAGGTTGTAAATGGTTATGTAAGGGAGTTGGTTTACCTGTGAACATGGTGCTGTCCTGCACCCACTGACCAAGCACCTTAACGTATTGTAGTACTGGTCTCTGCTTGGCAAGTTTTAGTAGTTTTCATCTTCTAAAGATCACATGTCAGTCTGATGAGACTTACCAACTGTCTAAATACAGTAACGCAAACCTTCTGGCTTGTTCTTTGCATCTAACTTTCTTCCCAGGGATGTTTTGTTCTGTTGTCAAATGCTCTTTGCCTCTCTAGCATGTTGCATGCTGTCCTTTGCCTTAAGGCTTCCCATATTTGTTACCATGGTAAGGGAATACCTCAGGTTTCACTTTAATGACCCAGAAGAGCATCGTTGCGTTGGTGAGCGAGTCCCTCAGCTCTAACTACAGAATGTTCTTTCCTAGGAAGTATTACTTCCCTGTGGTGGGATCCTGTTCAACGCCTGCTCTTCTCCGGTGCCTCTGATCACAGCATCATCATGTGGGATATTGGTGGAAGAAAGGGGCGAACGCTGCTGCTCCAAGGACATCAGTATGTAATGGTGTCTTATTTTCTCCTCCATGTTCTGCAATGAGTACAGAGTCCCAGGAAGACTAAATAGCATGGCAAGATAGTGGAATCTTTGTGAATAATGGAGGAAATAACTTTTTGCAGAACTCCTCAGAAAACTTTGAGAGGGAAGAAGGATGACCAGTACTAGGAAAGTGTTACTGATAAATCTTTCATTTTTTGCTCATGTTTGATACTTCTAAACTGTAGGTAATGAGGATATAACATAAAAGTAGGTTATAGAGGTGGGTGAGAATCATGTCATCTTGCTTGCACTCTGATGTAAAGTTACATGCTTCTGTACTGTAAATACTTCACTGAGTTGCCTGTGAGGATGAGGCTAGAAACTGAATGTCTAAGCAAGTTCGTGTACCCGTGCAGGACAAGCTTCGGTATGTTCCTGTTCTGTCTCTGTCAGTGAGGTGATAAACTGATTGGCTGAATTACAGGGGTGGGGCTGTAGTCTTCAGGAAAGCATGTCACATCTCCACTGTAATGTGGATTAGGTAGCTAGTTGCCTGTATTTAATCAACTCGTTATTTTTACAGAGCCACAACACTAGCTGCCGTTTTTAAACCTAGGGCCTTAATTCACTCCGACAGGCAGGTCACCATTGAAGTTGTCTTCTACTTAGGAATGCAGTGGTAGTAGAGATCTTTTTTATGCTTGAAGATACATTTGTGTAGTGCATTCTCCTCTTGTCTAATTCCGTAGATGCCTCCACCCACCTTTGATCAAAACTCATAGCCTTAGCCCTAGAACTCTTGTTAAATCTTGAGGATTTAGTTTTATGGCTAAAGAACTACTAACAGAGCACTGGTTACAAAAAAGTAACTGATGTCCATGACTGGAGGACTTTATACTGCTGTTACTGCTGCATCATGTGTCCTGGTGAAGACTTATAACACTTTAGTTTCTCTTCAAACACCACACTTAGCATCAAACTTCATACTGAATGGGAAAGTAAGTTCTTCTGAGAAGCAGAACGACTTTTGTAATTCAGCTTAGGTCTTGCAAAGCAGTCTAATACTTGAGATACTTCGTTTAGTTTTTAGGGTAGGTTTTTATTTTGCCATGACTTTATTTAGGATTAAACTGTCTTATTGGGGAATGCATGCATTGATGTGCAGCTACAGAGTGACTTACTGTGATTTGTTAGCAAAAGTGGAAGCTGTCTGCTTCCTTGCTATATCTTAAACCAAATATCTCTCTTAATTTTTCCAGTTGTCTTTGTTTTGATAACTGGCTCTCCTTGCCAGCACAGAAGAGTATTTGCAGGCACACCCTGAGCCAGTTGACACTGAGCTTGCTGTTGGTGCTTACTGCCAGCAAATGTTCATGTGGAACTGTACCTCTGGTATTCTGGCCACGCCTGTAAGAACGCTGTTCTAGGCAACATCCTGATGCTAGGGGAGTGCTTGTGTGACAGCATCTGTTCACTCATCTTCTTAGCTCTACTTAGTAGACTCTAGAATAAAGTGTTTGGAAGTCCGTTTTGGCTTCCTAGGTAGCTTTACAAGGATAAATTGGTGTTTGCTGGGAAACAGCTCTGTTTAAATACCTATGGGTAAATAGTGTCTACTTTGTTTGCAGTGACAAGGTGCAGGCTATCTGTTACATCCAGCTGACGAGGCAGCTGGTATCTTGTTCAGCTGATGGGGGAATTGCTGTTTGGAACATGGATATCAGCCGAGAAGAGGTAAGATCATGTCCTAGGTCAAAGTGGTTGGTTGGTTGTTTTATTGTTTTCCCTTTTCAGAGGCTGATGTGACTTTGATTAGTCAGTTCTGCAGGCAGTTTTCCTCGTGTTGCCTGAAACTTGAAGGCTGAATGGTATTAAAACTTTGTCTGCTCTACTGGCTCTCTACACTGCATTGTTGTAGATGGAGTCATGGGACAGAAGTGCAGGACAGGCATGGGACTGCTTAGAGCCTTATCTCAGTGAGACATGTTCACCGGAATGGCTACCGCCGTTGCTGCTGGAACACTCGAAAGCAGGCAAGCCTTTGCAGCAAAGAAACCAATAGACTGTGCTTCAGCAGTCGTGAGAAGTTCTCGACTCCTGTCAAAACTGGTAAAGAAGCGAGATGTTGGGTTTCAGATGCGGTGCAGAATGTAGAGATTCAGTCCCCAGACAACAATTTTTTTATTTTTTCTTTTTAAAAACCTCAATACACAGCAACTGAGCTTGCCATGCAAATTTTTCTGCATCAGTTTCTATCCACTGTAGGAGCTGAAAAGATGTATAATACTACTATCTTTGGTTAAACCATAATTACAGGAGTTAGTTTTGGTTGCCCCCATAAAGCCTGCCCTGTTGCTTTTCCTTAGATGCAAGTGTCATGATGACTTGTTTCCTGACACGCGTTGAGCTGTCACCTTAAACACATGGAATGCTGGATGTGACGTTTTCAGCATGATGATCTCTCTTCAAAACTTCTGTGATATTATGAATCTTTGTAGTAGCAAGGAAATTACTTATAATACAATTGGGAAAACAAGATGTGGCTGTTTCTCTTCTGGATCTGTATGCAGTAATTAAGGAACATTCTAAATAATAGACAGTTTTAATACCATCACAATAATACGGCTGACTTAGACTAGCTGTGATGTCTCAGCACTCACTGGAAAAACGTAAGCCCAGTCCAAAAGCAAAGAAACAAAATGTTTGAAGAATGATGAAGGTACTGCCTCTGAAGTATTAGCTAAGGAGTTGCGTTACAGGGTATCTTCAAATATGTGCTACTGCATGTAAGACTAGGAAACAGCCTTTTTTTGATTAAAAGGACTGGTAACTCCACTGACAGCTGTACTGTTGAACATGGGCAGTTCAGCTGTATGTTGGTAATAGTGTTGATAGGAGGTAGAAACCTGACAACACTATTTAATGCCTGAAATTAAGATGAAAATAATAGAAAGTTATCCTGGTTTTGTAGCCAGAAAGTGGATTGTCCTCTCAAAAATGCTGTCAGGTGAAAACTGTTACTGTAAGTAACTGTAAGAAGCAATATGGAACATCTCACTTGGTGGAGAGACAACCTATTTCCTCTACTCTCCTCCACCTCCTGACACGCTGAACTTGTTACTACCCTTTACAGTAGTTTCCACTAGCATGGGGGAAGGAAGGTGATGCAATCAAGCTTGAAGATGGACATCTTCATCAGGGCCTACAAGGAAGCTGGGGAGGACTTTTTACAAGGGCCTGTAGTGACAGGACAAGGGGGAATGGGTTTAAACTGAAAGTGGGGAGGTTTAGATGTCAGGAAGAAATTCTTCCCAGAGAGGGTGGTGAGGCACTGGGACAGGTTGCCCAGAGAAGCTGTGGATGCCCCATCCCTGGAAGTGTCCAAGGCCAGGCTGGATGAGGCTTGGAGCAACCTGGTCTAGTGGAAGGTATCCCTGCCCATGGCAGGGGGGTTGGAACTGGATGATCTTTAAGGTCCTTTCTGACCCAAACTATTCTGTGATCTGGTATTAATAAATACTCATGTGAGATGGTGGTGCAACTGCCAGTACTATTGTTTTATTACTATTAACAATGGATGTGAGTTGAAAAGAAAAGCTGCTTTGTTGTTCCAGCTTTCCTCTTGCTGGGTTTCAGGGACACTCCCCCCATAAAGTTGTAGAGAATATACATGTTCTCATTCAAGTTTGTGTACTAAAAATATTGTGCCTCTCTTTCTATCCCTTACAAGGATGCTTAATTAAACTGTCTGAGAGTGTTGAAATGTGTGAAAGTTCTAACTATTTTCATTGGCCTAATCCATTTATGGCAGGAAAAATACGTGGGTGGGAGAAGGGATGCTTAATGAAGATGTGGGCAGGCTGGAAAAAGCTGATGAGTTCTTAATTATTTCAAACTGTAATCCTAGAGAAGCAGAAAAGATAGTTACTTCTGGACACCCCTCTGTTAGAGGGGATGACTACCTCATAGCTTTGCAACTTGGATTACACTAGCCTTCAAAATCATCTAGGCAACCAGAGCAGCAGTCTTTCAATGCCTGCAGCAAGTTTAACTTAGATGTTTGAATTAGTTTTCTTATTGAGGCAGTAACATAACATACTGCTGTGGGCTTAAAAAGTGTAAGAGGTGTGTAGGTAACAAATAACTGTAGTCTTGGGTATGTTTTTTTTTTTAACTAAACCTCCGATGTACTATAGGCAATCTATTTTTGTAATGTCCAGAGCTGAAACAGGACAACCTTCCGAGTAAAACTTTGCTTTGGTTTCTTAAAACAAACTTCCTTGGCTGTCATACGAGGAAAAATAATTCTAATTGCTTGCATCTCTTGCTCTTTTGTAGGCTCCTCAGTGGCTAGAAAGTGATTCCTGTCAGAAGTGTGAACAACCTTTCTTCTGGAATATAAAGCAAATGTGGGACACAAAAACGTTAGGGTTGAGGCAGGTGAGATTGTTGGTGTGTTTAGCTGTACTTCAGCACTTTAACAAAATGCAAACAGAAAACCACTAAAGCTCTTTCAAACTGTTGGTATTTTTGCTGCTTTGAAGTGAGGGTTTACTGAGAGGTCACAGTTTCTAGGCTGTGCTAAGAAATTGCCCAATTCTATGGGAAGTGTTGCATCACAGTTCTATCACAGGGCAAAGCAGGCTGTGCTGGGAGTGCTCTGTTGGGTTTCTCCGGATATTTCTATGCACTGGAGCTGTGGACAGCTAATCCTCCAGTGTTGTATAAGGTGGCACACAATGCCCCATAACCGAGCAGATCGCAGCCTACCATGTGGTAGGATGCTCAGGTCAGTGAAGCAGTGGTGGCCCTGCTCTGGCTCGGTTGGAATGGGAAAGCTTTCTCTTTGGAGGGACGGGAAGGGCACCAAGGCAGTCATCTGTTTCTGGCTTTCTTAGGCTGTTATTTCCGGTTGCTTGTTCAACCCTCTTTTTCTGCTGCTCCCAGAAGGAGCTTGCAAAAGGAGAAGAGGATGGACAGAAAATATGAGTGTAAACCCATTAATGGCCAAGAAGGCTGTTCAGAACTCCAGAGTCCTTGGTCTTGGCTTGAAAACTTCCAAACATGTTGCTTCCTAACAGGTTGCAAAACAGAAGCTTTGTTGTTGTTCAGTAAACATTTGATGAGGTGGTCAAGTACCCGCAACATCAGAAGGATATAGACTGGTTGGAGCGAGTCCAGAGGAGGCCACGGAGATGCTCCGAGGGCTGGAGCCTCTCTGCCATGGGGACAGGCTGAGAACGTTGGGTTGTTCAGCCTGGAGAAGAGAAGGCTCCGGGGAGACGTTATTGCCCCTTCCAGTACCTGAAGGGGCTACCAGGAAGCTGGGGGGGACTTTTTACAAGGGCCTGTAGTGACAGGCCAAGGGGTAATGGGTTTAAATTGAAAGTGGGAAGGTGTAGCTTGGGTATCGGGAAGGTCTTCCCGGAGAGGGTGGGGAGGCACTGGAACAGGTTGCCCAGAGGAGCTGTGGATGCCCCCTCCCTGGAAGTGTCCAAGGCCAGGCTGGATGAGGCTTGGAGCAACCTGGTCTAGTGGAAGGTGTCCCTGCCCATGGCAGGGGGGTTGGAACTGGATGATCTTTAAGGTCCCTTCCAACCCCAACCATGCTATGATTCTATAAATATAGTAATTTTTTTTTTCCTCCATGAAGCATCATTGCAGAAAATGTGGGCAAGCAGTATGTGGCAAGTGCAGTACCAAACGGTCAAGTTACCCAATCATGGGATTTGAGTTCCAGGTCCGTGTCTGTGATTCCTGTTTTGAGTCAATCAAGGATGAAGAGTGAGTATTAAGGAGTAATAAATCAAAGTAACACTGCTGAGGTGCAGAAACACTTGTGCTTGCTCCGCATCCCCACACAGTGCTACACAACCATGCCAAGCTGACGCTCTGCTAATAGGCTACCTTTGCCTTGGGCACTCAGAGCACTACAGTGGCAGAGATACCCCCAACCGGCTCTGCAAGCCGGCTTGAATCAACTGTGGCACTACAGCTTTTTTTGTCCACTCTATTTCTTCTTTTCCATCATCCCAGATCTAGAGTTGAAACATATTTGTCTCCAGATTTCTGTTTAGGTAAAGGCTATTGACTGCAATTTAAAGTTGCTAAATGGGTGGCTGACAGCACGTCACAGCCACCAGGATGCGTACGCAGTAGTTCATGTAGGCTTACTGAAAACTCTTCCTGTGGGAATGCACTTCACAGCCCATTTTTTTCCCCATACAAGCAGATTGGGTTAAACATCATCTGCTGTCTCATTAAACCCTTCTTAGAATCGATGAACACCCTTTTTATCTTGATGTGAACAGCACTCATTGTCTTTCATGTCCTTGGACACCTGGAGTGCTAAAGGACCAAAGTAATCAGATGCCAATTTTTGGGGTGTTTGGGGTTTATTTTGTTGCTGTTTGGTTGTTGTTTTTTTTTGGTTGGTGTGTTTTCGTTTGGTTGTTTTTTCTGAAAAGGGAGGTGCTGTTCCCTAGTTGACTCACCACAGCCAGCAGCAAAAACTGTAGCTGAGCTTGACTTATAACAGAAGTAGAATTATGTACTAATGCAGTGTCCCACTTCTCCTTTGGTATTATTAACAGTAAGGCTGCAGAAGGCCAGGAAATGTCACACCTCTGTAACTACACAAGCAATGCCTTAGCATGACTTGCTAATATAATTCTGCCCCCTTTAATAAGACACTGCAGTTCTCAGGACTGATTTATTAGTAGTTAAGCAACTTAATTTTCTTGTAAGATTACTTTGTGCTGCTATAATGGTGCCATCAAGCTTCATCTGATGGCTGGCTTTCACTGGAGTTGTTCTCTTGCAGCCGTACCTCCTTGGCAACCTTTCACGAAGGAAAACACAACATTTCACACATGTCTATGGACATCTCCAGAGGGCTAATGGTGACTTGTGGGAGTGACCGGATTGTGAAGGTATTCGTGTACCGTTTTCCTGCATTTGTGAGCAATATTTAATCGAGAACTAATGCTTGTATATACTTGTTTTTTCTCTCTGACAACTGTTGCTGCGAAGCTAACTGTTGTGAGCAGCAAGAATTGTTTGTTGCAAGCTGTTCTTCCTGCAGCTGAAAGAGGAAATGCCCGGTAGCTCCACGGTATGGATTCTAGCTGTCAGAACTGGTTACTGTTTGTGTCCTGTGGGCAGACAAAGCAGGCAGCAGCAGTAGGAGAATCTGCCAGCAGCCTTGACATGACATGATGCCATGACAAGACACATGAGACGTGCAGGCTTCTTTTACTCTGAGCTCTCTGGTTTCTTGGAGCATTGCCATGAAAAGCCCTAGTTAGGAGACAGTGACGTGGAAATCGGACTGACACAGAATCTTGCTTATACCAAACTGCACAGCCCTCTTTAAAACAGACCTACAGAGACCTGCTAGAAGACTCATGAGCCCTAAGTTTGGGTTTTGGTTTGTAATGCTGGCCTAACTCTTCATGACGTTTTCCTCAAGGGTAGTGTAAACAGGATTTGTTACCTTGTGTCCAGGGAGGTCTTCATGTTTGCTTCTATGCCTCTTAGAGCAATACCTCTTAGGGCTTATAATAATGCTGTGTAATTCTCCGCAATGTTTTCTTCCAGATCTGGGACATGACGCCAGTGGTCGGTTGCAGCCTTGCCACTGGCTTCTCTTCACGCTGATCTCGTACCTGACAGGTTTATGCACCTTATGTACAGCAATATGCACCGAATTGATGGAATCCTTCTTAAGAATATTGCCGCAAACACTGGCTGCTTGATTCTTCTCCTGCTGCTGTTCCGGGATGGACAGTCACCTTTGCAGAGCACGGCTGCCGTGTGGGGCTCACCAGGAATCTCCTTGGTGCCGAAGTCGGTTTTGCAGCCTCTCAGACTAACGTAAAATGGTTTACCTGCAATATGACACCGTGATGAAGGACCTGTTGTTTCTCAGTTTACATATGTAGTGTTAACAACGTGCTATCTCTGCTGGTATATCTTGTACAGATACCTTGTAGCTAAAACATTATCAGAGTAAAATGAGTGTAGTAAGTTCAATTTGTGCAAATAGTAAAATAATTTATTCTCTCTTCCAAAAACCAGTTCTGTAGAAATACTTTTGAGCAGTCACTGTCTAAACTGCCTCCAAAAGGTGTGTTGGTTATTCCTATGGAAAGAGGAGGTACTTCAAAGTGGCAGGGAGCTTCTTTCAGACAAGACAGTAAGAGAACCTTCGATCGCACAAGATTTCCTTTATTGGCTTTCTTGTAGTGCTTGTCTTCAAGTTCAGCTATTAGTGAAATGACTTCTGTGGGACAGCTGTTCTCTTTAGGTAGCTGGTGAGTCTTTGAACCGTTCTAGGCTCTTTAAGTAGTGTTCTAGCCTAGCTAATTAACTTCCTAGTCCTCACAGACACGTGCAGCGCAGCTACTCTGTTTAAAGGCAGGCTGTAGGGATGAGTCATGGACTGTGACAACGCTGTGATGCTGTTAGAATGGGAAGCGAAGTGAATCTGCCTTGTTAAATGTAATGGCTAAGAAAAAATGGCCAGCTAAATTGTAGAGACTTTTTCCTGTGGAAAGGCTGATGTTTCTTTAACGGTAGGGAACCTCTGTCTGCTGAAGTGCAGCATAAATTCAAATGGTGTTGCTTAACATGGAGAAATACTGAACAATAATTACTGAGGTACAGAACAGCTGCTTTCTTCCCCTTGCACCTAGGTCGGTTAGTCCTGAGGTGCCTACATCGATCCTTCCTGTCTGAAAGCTGAGCAGTATAAAGAGGAGCTGGGGGAGGCTTTTGTGACTGCGCGGTTGGCACGTACAGGAAACGACTAGTGAGATACTGTCAGTAAGTTGGCCGGTCAGTTGTGTGAGTCTCCTACATTGGAACACTGCAAGGAGAACTTATTTGGAAACTGTGGAAGCGAGGGTAGTATGTCACAGAGCTTAGGCTTGCGGCTGTTTAGACTTTTTTGAAAACACATACATATGTGTGAGGACAAAAAATGTGGGTAGGTCAGCTGGCCTGGAATGGGTGGTGTTGGACAACTATCAAAGGTAATGGGCTCTTTCTGGCAGAGGACTTAAGGGTTAGACTGTCTTTATTACAGCAACAATTAAGTGGTGCTATGAGTGTTAGTGAATTCGAGTCCTAGGTGTGTAACTTGACACTAATGGTCTGCTGTAGATTAATAACCACGTAATACCATGTAATAACCATGCTGTAAGCCCAAATAGATGAAGAGCGTGGTGTCATTAATACTTCGTGATTCACGTGCATTTTTAAGCCAAAAAGCAGGTAGTCTCCAAAGGGCATTAGAATCCAGAATACGTTAGTTACTGTTATTTTGGATTTGGCTTTGTCTACCTTTCCCTGGGCCTTCTCTGGAAGTTTTGCAAAGAGCCTTTTAATTTGCTAGGCTTATTGGTCCACTGATGAATAAACAAATCCCTCTTTTGTGGGAATCCCCAAACTTGTCTTGCCTTCTGCTGGGGATTTAGCACTTGTCACGCTGGTTTGATTCGTCCCTTGCTACATGCCGTATAGCTTACGTTTTTTGTTGAAGGCTTATTTCTAAGCCATTGAGAGAAAATCAGCTTGTACTAGAAAACCTTGTTGCAGGTTTTTTGTTGAAGGCTTATTTCTAAGCCATTGAGAGAAAATCAGCTTGTACTAGAAAAAAAGTTGCAGGTTTCTGCTCTGAAGGCCTTCACCCCTGTAAACTCGGAAGGGAACAGTGGTTGAAGGGGTGAGTAAGCCCTGATAATGCTCTGCATTCACTTTCAGCCTTCTTCCTCTGGAAAAGAATGGAAGCTGCCTTCCTCGCAGCGTGTAAGGCAGAACATGAGTTACATTGCTAGAATGGCTTAAGATTCTACTGTGCTGTGGTAAGGAGGATCTAGGGTCATGGGTTAGGCTGGGAGATTGATGTAGATGTGGGATGAAACGTGTTCTGAAACTTACACCAATGATACTGAGGTGTAACTGCTTGGCAGCCAGCAGTCCTGAGCTTCAGCTTTTTTAGTTTGATTAGTTAATGTGCCCCCTGCTCACATGTAGCTTCCCTGTGAATACTTCCTCTGCTTCTTGACAGCCACTTACCTTACGGTTTTGCCACTAAATAATATATTCTCTACTACATACTGTTAAACCTAAGGAATCTATTTTCTATAATTGATATACTTAAAGATAGTGTCAGTTCAGATCTAACGAGATGATTGTGGCTGCTAAATCATTAGTCATTTAAGTATACTCTTGGTGTTGACTGAGTAATGCTTACAAACCACTAAAGAGAGTGGGTTTTGTTCCTAAACACCTATTTTTGAAGGCACATACTCTCATGAAACAACAGATTTCAACTATGTCAGCTCAAGTGTGCAGTTGCTGAGAAGACTGGATTTGAAGCATTACTAATCTTGCTTGTATAACCTCCTTCATTGGGGCAGAGAAGGAGAGCAGAGGGTACTAATCGTGCAAATTCTTTACTAGCTGTATTTCTGTATCCAGCGTAGTTGAGAGACGCTTGATAAATCCGTCCCTTGCTCCTTCTTGTCTGTTTTTTAAACTTTGATTACATGTACAATAAAATATTTCTTGATATTCACTTAGCCTATTTGGGTGACCCATCTTTCCTTCCATTCTGTGAATGAACAACCCCCACTGGGTGCTCCGACTCCTCCTGTACGTGGCCCATGTCCAAATTCTAGACCGGAGGGAGAACTGGTCGGATGTTTTGTATTGGAGCTGAATGAGCTGCAGTAGTAGGGTTAAAGGCCCCCAGTGAGCTGAGAGACAGAGAACAGCTGCCTTGGGATGTGTAACTCTCCTGCTTGCCAGCTCGCATAGACCTTCCCTCTCGGGTCTGCTGAGGTTCTTGCTACACAGAGTGTCAGAGCACCAACCCCTTCCCTGAGATCCCTTCAACCTGTCTGAGGTGTTGGAGAAAAACGAATTTATGCTGGAAGGGGTGAGCAGAGTCTGCAGTACAGAGGGGACAGCTGCAGCCACAGGAGGTGGTTACGCTTGTCTCGTGAGCCTTTCTCATACAGAAAGGACGGGGACAAGCTGGGAAGCATCCACACCCCTCAGAGTTACTCCCAGCCTTCACTCAAAAGCAGCAGCTTTGTAACACCTGGAATTCCTGAGTGTTGGCCTGTCAACGTGCAGCTCCCAGGGTGTTAACCCTGCTCCCCAGGGTGTTCAGGAGCAGAAGGAATCCGAAAGGCTTGCACAAACTTTCCACCTCTGAAGAGTGGCAGAGCAGCCTAATGCTGTCATTTGGTTCTTGACGCGTCTCATTTTGATCAGCTTAAACTTCCCACCTTTCCCACGGCGAAGCACCCCGTTGTCTAGCTCCAACAAAAACTGCCTGGCAACACTGAAGGTGTTCCTGATGCGTAGTCCGAAAAGCCTGTCCAGACGCCTGTAAACCATCCTACAGAACATTATCGAGGCGTATGGACTCAAGTTTGAAATGCTTGGGAAATGGTGTCCTCGCAGTGAAAGCACTGAGATACGCGTGTTGGTTTTTGAGAGGAGGACGCAGAGCTCATCGCTTCTCACGCTCCTTACGTCGCAAACCTGGTGTAAGTTTCGGCGAAGCCGGGAGGCAGGTTTCAGCACTAGGGTTTTTTGGTGGCGTGCTGACTTGCCTCGCTGGAAAAGTTTGAACTGTGCTAGATGCAGGACAGGGACAGGTTGTGACGTTGATTTACTGCTACGTACCTCAGAGGGAAAGCTACAGCTCTTCGTCCCTGTAGCCAAAGTCCTCAGTTCCGAACGTCCTGGCGAACAGTGAAATACCATGACCAAACTGCAGAAAACGATGAACTTAGCCAGCTTAACGTTAAAAAACCCCTTTTGTCATCAACTAGCCATCCTTCAGTGAGTTGCAGCGTGGCCTTCGAAGGCTTTCTCTGCTTCTCATGGGTATAAGGCAAGCCTTCTCACCGCTCTCGAGTGGCTGCCACCAAGTGACCCCACGAGGGGTTTTGCCTCTCTGAAGAAGCAAAGGCATGGTTGCTGCGTAGCTGCGTGTGGTCTGCTGAACTCCAGTAAGAGCTAAGAGCTGAACAGTGTTACTGGTTGTAGCTCTTCGGCAGTGGAACAAAGTATCGAAATAATATCGGTGATAAAATCTATGAAATTCATTTTTTCAGAAGATTCTAAACCGTTTTCTCAAGTAATAAACTGAAATATGTGGGGTCATTAGAAACTTTGCTTTCTGCTTCTATAGCATGAGCCTTTTCCCCCCAGCACACAGGCAGCTCAGAGTTGCCGTAACTACTCACCCTCCAGCTCGCCTGTGTACCCGGGGCCCCTTGCTGGTTTTGCTGGGTAATCTCTGCTCACACAGAGAAGTTCAGCCATATTCTTTGGTTTATTCTATATGTGCTCTACTAATTTGGGTGGGGTTGAGTGGCTCGTCTGCAGAATATTTGGTACATTCACCCCTAAATCGCTCTTTGTCACAAATACAGTACAGGCTGCCTGACATCTCCCTGTTACAACTGGAATACTCAGGAAGTCCCGTCGACTCTGTTTCCAGAGGTGCCGCTGTGCTGTGGATCATGCTTTCCATGAGACACCCAGAGGCTTCGGTACCTCAGCATCTCTCCAACTCAAAACCAAGGTAAATTTAGGTGGAAATACAGGTTGACTGTAGGATTTCCCATCTGTATCTTTATACCTGGTCTTTCCGTTTTTCCTCTGAAATGCTTTGTATCACCCTGCTCTTCAGGAAACTGGCTTGCAATAACAAATGTTCTGGGGGTGCATGCTTTTCCCCCTTCACCTTGTTTATAGGGAAAAAAATAGGGTTTAACTGGCTCCTAGCTGCGCTCGTATAGCTGTTTTTCAAATAAGGAAGATTCCAGAACTCTCACTGTCTATCCTGATTTTTCTTTCTGAAGCCTGTTTTCCTTACGGTTTCAGCTGCTCTCAAAATCTGTATGCGTGTATCTGTCAAAGCTCTTCAGATTTTCATGAACTGAAGCGCACCCCTGTGCTGCTGATCGAGTGGGCACTGCTTGCTAACATTCCCTGATGGTGCTGCTAAGCCACAGCTGCTTTTCTGTTCTAGTCCTGTCCTGTGTCTTTTCTCTGACCTCATTCCCTTCTCCTCCTTTCTCTCTCTGTTTACGGCTCCTTCTCCAGGTTTCCTCCGCAGCAGCATGTCCGTGTTGGAGCTTGGCTCCGTGAGATAGGTGATAACAGCTTTTGAAGAACAACTGAATTTTCCTGAGCCTCCTGATCTGGAAGAGTGAGCTGGCCTTGCAGTGGCTGAATTAAGGATGACTGAGGCAGCAGATGTGGAAGGTGAGTGACTTTCAGGAAACAGCCCATTACCTCATCCTCAGCTGCAAGACTCCATCCCATTGAACACCCATAGCAATGCAGCCACAACTTGCTCCTCTCTCGGCGACAGCTTTGGCAGGTGGGAAAAGAAAAGCCGCTACCTCTCACTACCCTGGCTGCGCACTGTCCCAGCTACGTGGCGGACACCAGAGTTTTTAATCTTGGTGATTGGTAGGGAAGGTCTGGGATCAACAGGACTGTCAGCAGTACTCACAGGTTTGGGAGAATGTCAGGGTGATTTCTGTAAGGCTGGAGAAACACTGCACGTGTCTAAATGGTGTCTGTGGGACACTCGGTTTAGAACCTGAGCTCATAGGCATTAGCTAAAAGAGGGAGACGAGGCTGTAAAATGTGTTCATTACAGTCCTTTTAAGGAGAAGAAATGCTGGGAATAAAAGCAAGCTTACAGGCAATGAGGGATGTTTTAGTCCTCCTACTCCCAAACAGCAGTTCTCTTGTTTTACGGCGTGAATATACCGACCGAGCACTCTGCTGTTTCAGAGCATGGTCTGCACATACTTAGGATTTTACAACCAGGATGGAAAGAGGAAAAAACACCAAAGAAATTGGGGAAAGATGGAGAGGGCAAAGAACTGAGTGGCAGTGTGGTTAAAAGCATGCAGAGCCTTGGTTTGAGGGGTCGCAAAGAAGGACACGATGGATCTAAAAACTGTTAATCCAACTGAACACAAGAGGGCTTCAGAAACACGTCTCTTGGAAGAAGGAGAAGTCTGGATAGAGCTTTATTAATGTCTGTCTACCTTTTGGCCTGCTCTTAATTTTATACGGCTGAGAAAGAAATAAAATGCTACTTGACACCCTTTAAGTACTTGTGTACCCCTATCACTTCAGCGCAGGCTGTAAGGATTCCAGAGTGCTATTTTGGACTCTTTTCTAGTACTTCAAACTGCTTAAATGCTGAGACCACTTCCTGACCACGCTATTGCTGCTGATAAGGTACCAAAATCTGCGGCACACATAGATAATTCGCTTTGTTCTCTAGTGATAGGAATGCTTTGTTCTGCACTTAAATCATGGAGAATCCAAATTTTGTGAGCAAATAAAGGGAACATGAAAAGCTGGAAAAGTACAAACCCCTGCCTAGTAACCAAGAGCAACTGTTAGATTGCTTCTCTATTGATCCAAAGTGCAATTAAAAGCTACCTCCTGCAGCTGAATTTAGATTGGGCTTTTAAAGTTTTCTCTTGCTCCTGCAGACCTGGTATCAAGTGGAAAAAAACCCGCACAGCAGGTCTGTGAAATCACCCAGCGGAGTGTGCATCCGCCTGAACGCGGTTGGCACCGGGCTGCTGCCCGCCTGGCAGTTTAGGCGCTGGAAGATGGCACCAAGGCGCGTGCCGGCTAGGATCAGCGTAAACAACCCGTGTTGTGCTGCTCGGTGTCCATAAAAGGGCTTCTTTCTGCAGTGAAAAGGTGGGGGTTTTCCCCGAAAGAAATCTTTTGCGGGTTTTTTAGAAGGAAGTGAGAATGTTCCATTTTGTTCTCTCCCTGCTGTTCTTTAGACAGTGTTGTTTCTCAACTGCAGCTGGCAGGATTTGTTTGTTTCCCTGGAAATGTACGTGAAATAATTCCCAATCAATTGTAAATCATTACTGAATGTATGGCTTTACTTACGTGGTCCAGGATTAGCTTCTGCAGCTTGGAGAGATTAGGAGGGCCTAATACAAAGCTTCTTGCAGGTCTAGGATTCCCACATCTGACTTATTTTCAAATGAATAATGAATAACTCACCCAAACCTACACCTAGGAGCTAGAGGAGCTCTTACCAGCAGCTGTAGGCACACGTGCCTCACTGAATCCACTGTAACTGTTGGTGTAACTCTCTTCTGTTTTCCACTTCGGAATGCAACCGGCTGCTAGAAGCCGGAATGTAAGCCAAGAGGATGCAATAGCCAGCAGCAGTAAAAAGCTGCTTGCCGCACTTAAAAGCCTTCTCAAAGGGCTTTCAAGAAAGGAACACGAGGCTTTTCCTCCAGGCAGACAGAAGCCAAAAGAGGAGGGTCAGCAAAGCCCTTTGCAGCCTGTTTTGAGTTAGAGAAATAAATTTGCATTACTTAGCAAGCTTTTGTGTTCAGATTAATTAACTGGGCCTAAGGGAAGGGCCTGAAGGAATCCATGTTATGGCATTTTTCTTGGCCTAGGATCACCCCACCACTTCAGCTGCCACAACTGTGTGCCACAGCAGTCCTTGTCCTCCCCCATTGCTGACACTGATAACCATCCCTAGTTCCTACCTGGGCAGTTTGAGCTATCTTAGCTATCGCAGCCTTACGAAGGCACACTGGGCTGGTGGTGGAGAGGCAGGGGAGGGCGGAATTCCAACTCACTTCTAGTCAGCCAGTCCATAGTACAGCCTGGCTTGCTGTGCCGGAAAGCATCTTATTGAGGCATGATCCTGTATCTGCAGGATCTGCAAAATTCTTCTCTCTGCTAACCTGCAAGATTGGCTGTAACCGGTTGATGCTGGCCACCGCTGTAATGTGCACTGTATGCACGTTGTGTTTGCTGCTGCTGCTTTTTGCTCTGATGGACTTGCAGCAACACAAAAGCAGCAGGCTAGCTCTCTTGAGTTCATGGGCCTCATTAAGTAAGGTCTTTGCATAGAAAAGTGAGATTATTGGGAAAAGATTGTTAAGATAAAATCTTATTTTCTGTCACTGGGATAAATTAGCTTGGTAGGATGTGGGGCTGCTGAAGAGAGTGGTTTTCATGAAACTTGAGATGAAAGCGTTGACACCCTGCATCTGTGGTGCAAGTGCACTGTGGTGTCCACATGCTTGCCTGTTAGGCAAACCCAGTTCCGAGAGTACACAGAGACTTGGCTTTCCCAGCGCTGCAGCGGTATCTACGGACACTCCCCGTTGACCAACAGCGAGGAATGTTTGGGATTTAAGCGCAGAGCCAGCGCTCTGCTCTGCATAGGTCACAGGAGGCAGAGCTGGGGGCATACAGCACCGGACCGTGGCTGTGCTTGTGGGGAAGCCAGACGTTTAGCTGCCCGGGAAGGCAGCGCTGCGGCCTGTTTAGTCACCCCAGCCATCTTCCGGAGAATCTAGGGGATGGTTTTTGCCCTACGCGATCAGATGCTGACGGCAGGAAGCGCGTATTTGGCAGGCTCGCCGAGGGCGAGGTGCTGCTCCAGCAGAAGGAGCAAGGCCAGCGCGGTGTGGCACCACAGCTGCGCGGTGAAGGGCGAGCCTGCTCGCGCGCTCGGTACGTAACGCTGCTTGGTGGGCACAAGATGTGTACGCAGGAGGCTACAGAGACCAGAGGCAGGCAGGCAGATGAAGTGTCAGCGAGATCTGTGGGCAGCTGGGACTCGTACTTCTTGCGCTGTGCACTCCAGAAGTGAAACCAGAGCACTCGGCAGCATCGCCGCGTGCGCCGTCCTGCTTTGCGAGATGGGGTTGGAGCACGTGGAAACCACAACCCAGCAAGCAGCAGCCGAGGGCTGTCTGAGCAGTGTGTCTGTATCAGACAAATCAAAGCTGGGAGTGGGTTTCAGCCTGGATGTGTGTGCATTTCCCTCTCAGCCACGCACACACACGCAACTGCTTCTGGCAAGGGGACCTCTCCCCCTTTGCTGAAGCCAGAGGCTGAGGGGTTCTGCCAGTGTCAGCCATTGACACCACAGTGTCCCCTGGAGTCCCTGTGCACCTTCCGAGCTCCCTTTCCCACACATGGAGCACAGCACATGGGAACCATCCTGCATCCAGGCACACTGTGCTTGGGGCTGGATGCAGGCCCTGCACTGGGAAATGTCTCAGACTACAAACATGGGACTTGGGCACCCCGAGTCTTCTCTTTTTATGCTCGTGGTAGTTTGCATCTGGATGGGACTCCTGCTGAGAGCCTGAGAAGCCTTAGGCATGGATTTAGAGCTTTTGAGTCAAGTCCTGCATCTGTGGATGTTGCACATTCTTTTGGCATCCGCTGCTTATCAGCAAATCCCTGCCAGAGGTTAGAGGGATTTGCTGATCTAGCTCCTCACGCCTTGCTCTCACCCAGCTCCCTCCAAAAAGCCCGGGTTGGCAAAGCCCAGCCGTTTGAGGCATTTAAACTCTCCGAGTTTTATTTGGATGGAGATGGGCTGGGGAGCAATTGTGCCTGTAGCCCCATCAGTGCCTTTAGGATGGGAATGCTTGGGAGTATCTAGAGCCAATGGAGGCCATGAGGTGTGTTATTAAACTCAGGGCTCACGGTGGCCAGGCCCCCTGAGCGGCCAACAGGCCAGCGGGGTCACCCGTGTGCGGGCA
>NW_010234608.1:0-6708 GCF_000690775.1 Eurypyga helias
ACTACAGGGGCTTTATCTCCTTCTACAGTCCTTAGAAGGTTTGACTCTGCAGGGCCAGTACAATTGGCAGATCCTCTGGTGCCAACTTGTTTAATTGCAGCGTGTTTCACATTCCTGAGTAACCTGCGCAATCGTGTCCATGGTCAAGCCCGCCCCTTGAAAATGAGTCCATCTGTATGTGGCGTCTCTTCCTTGATGGCCACTAAGCTATAAACAGTTCACCCTTATGTTGCCTGTCCAGTAAAAAAGGTTGTCCCTTTCCTGCACCTGGTTGGAAGTAGGGCCCCTCCAGTACTGCCATGATTCACTCATGTCTCGGAGGAACACACTATTGGTCACGTCTTCCATCCTGTTTCAATACAGGAGCAGCAATCTTCCTGGAAGAATCCCCTAGAAGCGAGGTAGGTTTTCCGTCCCACCTCCAAATGTCCTCTCTGTGGTCACGTAGGTGCCACAGGGCACATGTGATGGGTACCTGCTCTATTCCCTTCTTTGAGCAGAGGAACACTCACTCCTAGTAACTGAGATACTGGCTTGCACAGGTGGGGAGCGGAACATCTCCTGTCTGGATGGCCGAAACTCCTGAGACAGTCTCTCTACAGCCAAGACACAGGCCTGTAGGGGCGAAGAGAGACTTTCCTCATATTCCCAGAAATGGTGGATCATCTCATCCACTGTCAGTGCCTCATCCTCTTTCCAGTTCGTTATTGCAAGCACGCTGGCTAATGAGGATGGTGCACTCTGCGTTAACTTCTGCCACATGGGTCATGTGCAGTGAACTTCATCTGGATCTCTGGGTCCCTGTCCATTGTTTAGATCCTGATAAACTATCTCGAGTATAGCTAGTTCCCTCAGGTGCTGGATATCTCTCTTTATGGTAGTCCATTTGTATGTGTGATGTGGCACACTTTCCTTAAAAGGATACCTTTCCCTCACACTTGCCAGGAGTTGTCTCCAGAGGCTTACATTTTGTGACCTTCTTTAATCACTTTTTCAATGCATATGCATTGAAATGCATTTTTTACATATGATACAGTAGCTCACCATGCCAGCCGACTCAGCCAGGACCCTGAGCAGCGAGATTCCGAGAGCCTGAGAGCCCAAGAGCAGGAGAAAACCCACCGACCCCCCAACCCACTAAGAAAGGAACCTGCCCCACCACTAACGACGCCAAGAGCTAACTGAGGAGCTAACAACCCAGCTGTCAAGCTAGCCCAAAGACTTACCAACTGCCCCAGGCCCCTTCCCACCTCAGAACTGTGTGTGTGCACTGAGCCTGACGCCCCATGGAATGAAACACTCCCTACGCTGCTCTGGGCCAGCCGACAGTCCTGTCTAGAAATGCAGCTCCTTCCTGCCTGAAACCAGCACGTTAATAGAAGTCTAACTTCACCTATACAGACATGTTCATAAGCACAGGGGGTTTTGTATAGTTTTCTGTTGTCTCATTTGACAGTCCTGTGTTCTGCCATCACATTTTCACACTGAAAGCTGGACCTGTAAGTTTTTCTTTGCTAAACACAAGAGATTTCTTGAGTGATGCTGCCTTTTTGGATGTAGCATGGACATAGAATATGGTAAAATTTGACACCCTTTACTTAAGATCATGAAAGATTTCACTGTTACCTTAAACTTGGCTAAAATTGTAATTACCTTTTTTCAGTACTGCTGGTCCAAAGCTGAAAATGAAAGGATGCATTAAAAAATATTTGTAAAGTAACTCCAGCCCCAAGTATCCTAATTGTTCTTTATCAAAACACTTAATTTTTCATTAAATTATTACGTTTCTTTTTTAACATGTTATCAGAAAGCAAATTCAAAATCTACTGACTGGATGCCAGTTGTGTTTTAGTAATTGTCAATTAATTATGCTTTTCTTGTATTCCAAATGCAGAAGATGTTTAGGCAAGTATTATCAGTAGTCATGTGGAACTAGGTATAATCTCAATGCCTTCATTGACATGTCAGTACGAGTTGTTGTCCGATTTGACTTTCTTTTAAGCAAAGTGGTTCTGTGGGCTTTCCAGGTCTGTTTGTTTTTCTTAGAAATTTACATGATACATCCCAGAAGTGGGAATGTCACGAGACCTGTCAGAGCAGGATCCACGTCAGCATTTTCTATTACCCGGTGAATCTTACGTTCTTCATGAAACCAAACCACTGGACAGCAAAAATCCAGTTGTTTCATCATCAGCCTACCTGAGCTGGCTGGACCATTCAGCTCCAGTTAAGATTACTTTTTTTTAAGTCTTTTTCATAAACAAAGAAGTCAACTCCTCAGTGTCTTGCTCTTTGCAGATTTACAGCTGGGGAAGAGAAAGTCCTAGAAGTGACTGTTAATCAAGTACATCCTTTGGTTTGCAGCAAAATCCAGGAATTTTGAAAGTTCAAAATAGCAGATAAGCATTTTGATTCTCCCTAACTTGTTTTAACTTTTTTGATGGTTTTTTTTTGTCACCATCAGGATGGATAAATAACAGACCTGGTAGAGTGAATAATTCCAGTGAGTCTAAATAAATAGAAGATTTCTCTGCTAGAGGAAATTAAAAACTTGAAAATTAAGCTGCTTTACTACAATCGGTGTCTTGGGGTGGAGGGAAATTCATGTGTGTTAGTTGAAAGTGAGTTTCACAAAATTTTAACAAAGAAAAACATTTAGGGGAAAATTTTGGCAAGTTGTTCTCCCATTTGTTGGTTTGTTTTTTGATTGGTGATTTTTTTGCTTTCTTAGTTTTGAACTACAGGTTCCCATAGGAGTTCTGATGCCTTGAATACCTTCATTACATAGTGATGAAGAGTTAAGGAGTTAAGCGTTTATGATAAAATGAAAGGTATAGTGTATGACCGACGTGTAAATAAAAATGTTATTTGGGGAAGATAGACACATCCATGGGGAGGGCTTGTTTACAGACAAGGCTGGAGTTTATATTACTTTGAAACAGCATACTGTGTAAGAAAGGGCCGGAAATTAACCCTTGGGCCTTGATGAGGGTTGAAGGTCTTGCTCTAAGTACATGGGGGAACAACTAAAGCAAGTGCATTTTTCTTTACCTGCTTGAAAATGTGCAGTGGTCACTTAAAAATCTGTCTTGGGAGATCTGTATCCTTTGTCTGAGGTGACGAGTATAAATCTTTCCATAGCAGGCGCTGCTTGCATGCTCAGAGTAGTAGCATTCCAATGTTTTGATTTGGGGTAAAGCTCGTACCTGTCTGTGTTGGAAAGTGACAGCACAAGAGGTGTTTGGCTTAGCAGAAGAATTTAAGCAGTACAGCAGAGGGCAGTGAACATCCACCATATGTTCTGAGTCTGAAATAGTTTTCATCTACTACTTATGCTCCATCACATACGGAGAGAGGGTTTCTGAGCTATCAAGAGAAATTTTTGTGTTCCAAATACAACAAAGGCTTGTTTCTTGCTACTGAGAATCCCTTAGACTTGTTAGAAAAAGCTAACTTCATTCTTCTCTTGAAGAATGGAAGCTGTAAGTGACTTTTTTTCAAAATTACATGACTGTATAGGCATCCTTTATAGAGATACTCTAGTGAATTGAAGCTTTCCAATAGGGTAAGGAATACTGAGTGCCAGATGGGGGTTCACACACTTTTCTTGAATTTAACAACCAGGTATGGATGCATCATTTGTGCTAAGCTTTTTACAGTCTTAAGACCGTCAGTACAGTCATTGTTAGAGCTTTGATAGTGTTTCAGCTATGATAGACAAGTGAAGTCTCCTGTCCCATTTGAGATAACAACTTCAACTTGCGTTATAGACAGGCAGAGGATTTGCAGATGTCCTGTCATATTTTCAGGCTGCATGTAGCTATTTTAGGATATCCTGAGACATTCAAACGTCATTCTTGAGAAGTACTGCATATGTGTGTCTGAGCAAGTAATTCTCACCCCAGTGACTGGCCAACTTAATCTTTCAGTAACATGTAGGGAGCTACGTGTAAATTCAAGTTCCCATTATAGGTTCCCTAAATACAGGTGCTTTGATCTAAACTCCACACCAGAAATTGCTCTGTAGCACTAGAGTGAATTGGTATGTGGATAAAATTAGGTTATTAATATCTGAAGGAAAGTCAAAGGCTGAGGGCTCAACTTGGAAATCATATTTGGTTTAGCACCATGTGTAGATGCATGAAAAAAATGGACTGTCTTCTCATGTAACACTTAGGGCTGTGGTCTGTCTTCAGTGTGAAGTGCACGAACTGCAGTCTGATTTCTTCTTCAGTCTCAGAAAGGGTTGCCAGGTAAGATAGCAAAGATCTGAGGAGTTCTGTATATGAGATGACACTATGTGTTTTGTACTTTCACTGCTTTTCAGTTAAAACCATCTATTCCAAAGAGCTATGAAGATGACAAAAATGAAAAAACTATAGGATTCAAACCCTTCTTCTATATCAGAGCTTAAATAAGTACATTGATAAATACATTCACTGATGTTGCAAACCTCTGTATGTATGTAAAATGCAGTGGAATTTTTAAATGTATTTTTCCAATGTTGTTGATCTTGATAGAAAAACATAATTTAAAAAATAACAAACACATAACAAACAAAACTAACACATACTGTTATCTTTTACATTTCTCTCTGAAACTGCAGTTTCTGACATGCCTACCAAAGAGGTTATAAACTTCAGCTGTTGATCTGCTAAAACATTTTCTTTCACAGGTATCTTGAACAGTGATTCTCATTTAACAGTACATATCTGACATCCTTTTTTTTCTTGTAATACGTCTGCATGGAGTGTGTTTTGAGAATGGACAGCTTGAGGTGTGTGCGGGGGGATGGAAATTACAGTGCTTAGCATAAGGTGGGACCTTACCCATTATATGGATGACAGTGATAAACTTTACCTCCAGCTGTTGTTGCATGCATAGTTTAAAATGTGTATCCTGAGTAAATCCTTAACAATTCATACCGCTTTCTTCCATTGTTGTGTAGTCTTAAAGTTACAACATGTAGCTGATGAAAATGATGACAATAAATGAGACATTCTGATATTTTCATTATGGCAGTGCTGTGCTGGCAAAGGAGAAATTTTGACAGTAACATCAGAATTTCCTGAGGGATCCACACCATCCGTCTATCCATCCGCTTTCATTAGAGGAATTTTTGTTCTATTACTTTAAATTTATTAAAAAAGGAATTCTGATAAAATAGCCACAAAATTGTACTTCTTCTGTATGAGCCAGGTTAAAGTAATAGTTACAGTTTACAGAAAACATACTGATATTCAGAGCTGGAGTTTTTTTATATTTTTGTTGGGTTCTTCCCAAAAGCAGGAACATATAACTTCAGAACATTTTGTAAGTCTTTCTTACCTGTTAAAAGACATTTGCCACCACACTTATTTTATTTTAGTAATTACATCTAATTTGCTTTGCCTTTGGATTTAAGGATTTCAGAGTTCTGTGTAGGTTTTCAGTAGTTTTTCCTGATAATCTTCTGGTGAAATAAAACCGTTTTTGTGCTGCAGTATGGGAACTTTCTCCTGTACTAAAATCTAGGCATTAGCCCTAGAAGTGACGGACAAATCAACCTCTCTGGCTGCAGTCAGATGTCACTGGCTATTGCCAGCACCAGATGCCAATTTTTAGTCTCCCTAAGACCATGCCTGACTTAATCAAAGATCACTTCACTCTCAAGGCTGAAAGGCACTCAGGTGGAGAAAAATAAAGTCAACCTCATTAAATCAAAAAATCAAAAAGCAACCAAAAACCCCACCAAAACCAAGCTTGAAAGTATATAACAGTATCAGCTCTTACGTTTTGAATTAAATACTTGCGTGTGTGCCTATTGTATTATTGCATATTCCTGGAAACATCTCATCCTCTTCCAGTAAATGTCTTGTCTTGCTTTTTCTACAGTTAAATAGCTTAAATGAGGGGTAAAGAGTGATTATTAGGGCACTGTGGTTTTTAGGATGAGAGACTATTTGAAGTCTTTCCAGCAGAGATTTTCCTGCTTCCTGAAAGTGGGCTAATGTCATCTTTTAGACTGAGTGAGCCACTTCCAACATCAGAGATGTTTGTCCAAAGCTCTGTATTCTGAACTATATGCAGATGCTGACATATAGTCCTGCTCCTGGCCTTGAAATAGGGCACTGAGTTAGTTCATACCTGTCTGTGGTCTAGCTTTTTCCTAAGTTGTTACGTTTTGTGACATGCCTGAAATCCCCTATTGTTTTAAGGAACTCAGGTTTCTAAATAGGTGTCTGAAGGTTTCACTGTCTAAATGTTAGCTATCCGAGGCCTTTGTATGTAGCCTTACATGAATAGAAGAGGCTCAGAGGACAAAATCTGGTTTGCCTGTTGTCTGAAGTAACTTCTCTTTTAGTTCAAAACATGACCCCTTAACCCACATGACTTAGTCATTCTGGAACAGTAGTAAATCAAAATGAGAAGTCCAGTTTTGTCTTTAAATTATAAGCATGTCTAATTATTAAGAACCCTGTAAATTAAGATTTAATAAATCTGAAGAAGATGGATTAGAAGCTGAGGTAAAAACACGGTCTGAGAGATCAAAGTGTCTGTGTTGTGGCACTGACACTATATTTTGAAGGAAGGAAATGTAATTATAAAACATGGAAGTTCAAAGCCTTTAGAAAAAAAAAAGTGTTACGCAGAGTTCACGAGCAGGTGAATTTACTGGGAGTGTAGATTATAATTGTGTATGCATCATACAATCATAGAATGATTTGG
>NW_010234609.1:0-232 GCF_000690775.1 Eurypyga helias
CCCGGGGGGGGCGCAGCCCCTGTGTGCCCACCCCACAGACCCCTCCTGCCCTGCTCGGAGGACAACCAAGCGCAGATTCAGCTCTACACCCCCAGCTACCCGGGGGGAACCTCCAACCGAGCAGGGGGACGCTGCGTCCCCCCGTTTGCGTCCACCAAGGACTCGCCAGGGCAGGCATCCCCCCGAGACCACCCCCCTCTTTCGCTCCGTGCGTAGGCCCCCCCGCCCACAC
>NW_010234609.1:965-1211 GCF_000690775.1 Eurypyga helias
GCATCGCTGGGATCCCTGTCCCACTGCGCAGGGGTGCCAGGACCAACGCAGCCCCCGCTCCTGCCCATATCAGCCCCTCACTCACTGCCTGTCCAGCTGCCCCCAGCCTGCCCTGCCCTCACGGCACGTAACGCTACCTGCGGTCCGCTCTCCCACGGGAGCTGGCAGGCTCCGACCCTCCGTGCCGCCCCCCACCCCGGTTCCTTACCCGAGAGCATGCGGCCCCGGCGGGAAGCCTCGGCAGCC
>NW_010234609.1:1350-1560 GCF_000690775.1 Eurypyga helias
CAGCACCCGTGCCCGGCCCCGGCACGACAGCCCCCGCGGGGAAGGTGGGTGGGGGGGGCACTCCGGGATGACACGGGCACGGCAGCCTCACCTGGATTTGGCAATGAGGGTCTTGATCCTTTCCACCTTCTTCTGCTTCTCCTTCATCTCCTCGGGGCTGAGAGGCGTGTCAGGCTCCAGCTCGACGTACCGCTCCGGGATGAGGACTTT
>NW_010234610.1:0-1800 GCF_000690775.1 Eurypyga helias
CCCCGCCTGTCTTTCATCAATTGAATGTTTTCTTTCAGTGATTCTTTCAGTTTTTAAATTTATTTTGTTGTTTTAGGTGGAGACTTTGCATAACTCTTGCAGATTATCCTTCAAAATGAAGCATTGGCATAAGAAGGAACACAAAAAATTATGCAAACAAGCATTGTCGGTGTAACAAATCAGATTTTATTCTGAGTAAATCTGCTGTCTGCCCTAGCAGACTTCACGATCTGTACTGGCTGGCCTGCCAAACATTGCCACTGCTCTTTTCTTCCTGCTTAATCTGATCCTACCAGCAGTTAAAACTACACTAGTTTTCTTCCCACAGTCATGTTGTAATAAAAGTTTTTGCTGCAATAGGCATGGATGTAGCTGTGCCAAACAGGAGTCTTCATGTTCTGTTTTGCTATGTTGGGGTTGGTACCATCACCTGTCACTGAAGTGGCCTGACAGTCTCTGTTACAGCAGCTTGCTTTGAATTGTTTGTGCTTTTAGTTTGCCAAATGTTGCCTGCAGGGACTGGAATTTTCTAGGAAGGATGTCTGAACCCAGGCAGAGTCAGGCTGATTTCTTGTGGGGGGAATTACACTATAGAGTTTCAACTAAATTACGTCAAGAGAAAATCTATTGTTTAGTCCACACGCGGGGGGGGAAAAAAACAAACAAACAAACAAACAAACCCCAAAACCCATGAGAAAATTCTTACTACTTTTTTGATGAGAGGGTCTCAAACACCAGCCAGAGGATATGCTTAATACTTAGCAAGCTGCAGCGTAAACCATGTGTTCCCTGCTCACACCACCACCCTCCTCTGCTGAGGAAGGCTGCTGTCTCTACCCTCAACCTCACCTCATATCCCCTGCTTCAGCCTCCCACCCTCTCCCACTGTGTTAGCCCACCTCCCTAACCCTGCTGCCCTGGTTTGTCTCAGTTGGAAAGAAAGTCTCTGCATGACCAGTTTGCACCCTCATTAAACTCTTCCAATGCCTTTTAGAAGGGGGGCTGGTGGTGGTAGGAACTTAGAGCTGTGTCCTGGGGGAGATGGATTCTCACTTACAGATCTTACTACTCTTTTAATGAAATGTAACCTTGCAAAGGTGACCCAGTTCTGCTACACTCCAGCAACCTCGCTATTTATCGAACAGCCTCGCTAACATACCTGAGGTTTGTATGTTCGCTAACATACATGAGGTATGTATGTTAGCCTCTTAAGGCATCTGGTCCAAGAATAATCAGCTGCCCTCAAAGTGAATCCCATTCACTTCACATTGCCAAACACAGGGTGTCCTCATTCGCTGTTAAGTGTCACAAGCTGCTTTATGAAGTGGGGCCCATGACAAGACACTGCACAGTGAAATGAAAACTGGTCTTGTTATTAATTTAGTATCTCTGTGACATGCCCTTACATAACTGATCTTTCACCCAGTGGCCACCGACACAAAGCTGCTTGCAAACCATACTGCTGAGAGGAGGGCAGGGAGAGCTGAAAAGCTCAAGGAGGCAACTTCGCTTTTCTCCAGAGCACAGACGAAATCTCTCCAGCGTATTAATTTACGCTACAAACTTTGTATCCCCTTGATCGCTGGTAAGAAAAGGTTTCAGCAAAGCTTTTCAAAGGAACAGCAGGAGGCCCCTTGCAGGCACCAAACTAAAAACGCAGGGAGCAGTTGTTTCTGTGCCCAAAACCGTGGAGAAGGATTATCTTAAGGGACGCACAGCGGAGCTGGGCTGCCGAAGGCAGGGAGGGCCGAGGGGAGAGCGGCGGGGCCGCATCCCGGCCGGACGGGCAGGGCTGGCGGG
>NW_010234611.1:0-307 GCF_000690775.1 Eurypyga helias
TGTTAAACCCCACGTGACCCCGCCCCGTCCCTCGTGGCCTCCCCCCGCGTGACCCCTGGGGACCTGCCGTGACCTCTGACCCCTGACCCCGTGACCCCAGAGCGCCCAGGCCATCGGCGGCCTCGTGGGAGTGACCAGCGCCCGCCTGGGCTAGTGAGTGACGGCTGCTTCGGCCAATTGCATTACGCGGCTCTTTGAGGCCTTTGTCGTCATTGGTTACTCGGTTGAGGGGTGTGGCTAAATGCGAGCCAATGAGAGAGTAGGACTAGTTCGTGCTGGGCACATGTCTGGTTTGTTAGCCAATAGA
>NW_010234611.1:465-902 GCF_000690775.1 Eurypyga helias
TATGGTACTTTGCTTTTTATTGGTCATTTTATTATGAGTGGGTGGGACTAGATGAATGAATAGCCAATCAGTAACTCTTTAAATGCTATACTTATGCGATCTTTTATTTCATTGGCTGGGTGGAATAACCAATTAGAAAAGGTATATAGCTTTTGAGTCACACCCATAATTTTAGTTTTTCTATTGGCTGCATGTTGTGCAGTGGGCGGTGCTCGATCGGGCAACACCCAATCAGCAGGGAGTGTGTCCTCCTAGGGGGTGGGGCTGTGGCAGCAGGCAGCCAATCAGGCCTTTCCTCGGGCACCACACCCCAGTGTCCTCACTCCCATTGGCTCCCCGATACGGTGGGCGGGGGTGAGAATCGACAGCAGGCTCAGCCAATCAGAAACGTGGTTCCCAACACGCCCTGGAGGCCTTGACGTGCTATTGGCTGGCGT
>NW_010234612.1:0-1373 GCF_000690775.1 Eurypyga helias
CCCCTGACCCCGGAATTCTTGCGAGGGTGAGACGGCAATGACCGACCTTCAGTGTCCTTGTCGCATTACCCCAGCGCTTGCCTGAAAGCCTGGCCTTTCCCTGACACCTCCCCAGCCTCGTCACCACCTACTCCCGGCTGTAGCCACTGCAGGAGGGCTGAAACGGGGACCCCCGCACCCACCTGGGGCCACCAAGGGGTTCTGGGCGTCCTGCCCTCCCGTCCCCTCTGCTGCCGACGGGGCAGCCCGGGGAGCGCGAGCCCCAGAGGCCAGCACAGCCCCGGCTGGGAAGGACCAGCCCCGCTCTCCAGCGACTGCGCCTTCTCCTTTGGGCAGATTTTGCTCCGTCGGTGCCAACGACGACGTTTGCCGTTGTGCCTGCCGCTGCAGGCTGAGAGATTAGTCATCAGGGGTCTAACTACCTGGCTCGCAGGCACCACCAGCAAGTTAGACACCTAACGACTGCTAATATTTCACTGCAGGCACAAAAATGAAGCAGGGCAATTATTTGCAAGCGCTAAATTGCACTCTCAAAATCAAAGACCGTGGCAGGACTCGGTTGGGAGGGGGGAAAAAAAAACCAAAAAAAAATCATGTTCCAAGAGGTGCATTGTAATATCCATCAGGCAGACAGAGCACTTCATCCAGCGCTGCCGGGGCGAGCTGCTAGCAGGAGCGGCGCGTGACGGACGGCTGGACGGAGGAGAGCTCGGACCCACAGGAGAACACCGGCCGTGGGGCAGCAGGTCTAGGGAGTGGCAATGGAGGCGCTGGAGGAGACTCGTCCAGGGAGCTGAGTGTGGGTCACAGCCCCACGGGTGCAGAACGGGAGGGTTTGCAGGGATACGGCTGACGCCAGGAACGGGGCTGGCTGCGAGGACGAAGGAGAGGAAGGGCACCTGCATCTCTGCAGCCGTAACCCATCTCGCACCGCAGGGACAGCGCCGGTGACCAACAAACCCGGTGGCACTCGGGGTGGCTGAGCCCACCCTGGGCACCCCAAACCCACCTCCGATCCCTCAACGACTCCCACCCCACCAAGGGCCGCCGTACCGGGAGACGCAGGCGCAGCACTCGCATCACGCAGCAGAGACGGGAACTTTATCGATGTTTCTATGGCAACGTCTCTCTTTTGCCCCCCTTCCCCCCCTTCGAGTGTTCAAACCATCAATAAATACTCACTGATCAATTTTACCCTGCGCTGGAGCTGGGGGAGAGGTGGGAGGACGGGGAAGGGGTTTTGGACAAAGCTGGGCTAGCAAGGGCCGGTAAATCCCTGGGTTGGCCCAGATGGATCGTGCCAGGGAAAAGCGGCGCCGTCTGCTGCGGGAAGGGAAGAGGAAAGCAGCTGAGCGGGGCCAAGGGGGACGCCC
>NW_010234613.1:0-539 GCF_000690775.1 Eurypyga helias
GGGCTGATGTGGAGGGTTATCAGTCACTGGGGGAGGGGGCTTTGCTCCAGAACAACGGCTTTTGCTGCTTCGCGGTCCCGCCCTGTGGTCTGCACCCAGCAAGCGGCTCCGTTCCGGGAGAGGGTCAGGAAGGGGGAGCGGAAATGGGGTTACCACGGGAGGGGGTTACTGCTCATCCCGGTGCTCCCTGCGCCTCGCCCAGACGCATCCCGGGGTGCCACGCACGCTCCCACGCTCTCCGGTCCCTTCCGCTCGCCCTCCCATCAGCGTCGGCCACGAGTCGTTCAGCAGCGGAGCCGGTGCTGGGGGAGGGATGTGCTCGGCAGGCGGGGGCCCTGCCGATCCCTCGGTGTGTGACAGGCAGAGTTCCAGAATTTCAGATGGGAAGTGTGAGGTGTGGAGGGGCCAGACTCGCACCATTTTCCACAGAAGGGTGGTAGCAAAACCCCCCTCCCTGTGCCAGAATGGAAGAGCTGTTGATGAAGGGCACTTTCCCAGAGGGGTGGGTTCATAGACTCATGGAATCATGGAATGGTTTG
>NW_010234614.1:0-7740 GCF_000690775.1 Eurypyga helias
TCCTCACAGTGTCCCTTGGCTTTCTGTCAAGCAAGTGCAGTTTCTTCAGGTTTTTGTGGATCCGTATGTCCATGTTCATTGACCAAAGGATTATTGATAACAAGGCGACATTGTCTGTTGTTGCTTGACAACTTAGTCTTTTAACTTTTGTTATTTTTCATTTTAGTTCTTTAGCATGCATCCATTCTTCTTCTACAGTTTACTGAGAATCTCTCTTGAAATAATTAAAAAAAAATCTGTTAAGTTTTTTGGGCTTGTTGTGAACTTTCTGCTTCACTACGTCTTGCTTTTCTATCAGACTGTTGCGTTGTCATGTGTACTGATTCCCAGTGTTTCTGCCCTGAGGTCTGCCCGGTTTGAGCCGTCAGTGAGGCTGTCACCAGTGATCCACAGGGCAGTGTCACCTTCCTGCTGTGGCACAAGTAAGAGTGTCACTTTACAGGTAGCCAGTGGAGAGATGTGGGGGTTGTGATAACGTGTATCTGGAAGATCCAGGAATTCCTTGGCTGGGTTGATCACCAATGCCTGCCTCCTCCCATAGGATGTGCTGCTGGCCCTGGTCCAACCAGCTGCTGTAGATGGTGAGGGTGAGAGAGCAGGGAATGAGGGCAGGAAAGGGGAACACACTTGGCCCAAGTTCTCTGCGCTGGCTAGGTGGGACTGCGAAGGAAGTTGCTCAGCATCTGTCGTAACAGATCCTGTTTCAGTGGGGATAAATGGCTGAGAAAAGTAGGGAGAGGGTGAGCATGGAGAGGAGAGCAGCATGCCTCTGCCCACCCTGCCTGCAGTAACTCGGCACGGCTAGCCACACTGTGGGGACCCCCTCTTTCAGGGTGATAAAAGAAAGGGCTTTCAGGGTGATAAAAGAAAGTGTGGGATGACAGACGACAGTTTGGGAGAAAATGAAAATAAAGAGTGAAAGATGCCTTCTAACACTTCTTTGCAGTGTCCTAAGAGGACCGTAGCTCCCTGAACTCACCTGGAGAGGGCAGGGGGATTTTTCACCTGCCTAAAATATGCACAGTGGGATTCACCCCCACCAAAACCTCTGACCAGGCAGCAGTCACTGCCTGCCATGCCAGTCCTCCCGCTCGCCACAGGGGCTGTGGGGTGGGGGGAGAAGGGGTAGCAGATGGCTCTGCTGCTTCCACACAAAGAGCATTTTCCCTAGGGAACTGTTGTTTGTTTGAGTTCACTGGGCAAGCACTTAGTTGGTAAAATTATGTTTTGATATTTTCTGAGAAGGTTGGTGGGGCAGTGGGAGAGGAGTTCAATAGTCCTTCCGTGGGTGGGGGCACAGAGAAGTCAGGGGCTGGACCACACTCCCAGTGCCCTGCTACTACTCGTCAGTGGTTTCTGTTGTTGTGCCTCCTTTTTCTACCACTTCTTTTCTGGCAAAAAGCTGCTGCTTACTCCTAGATAAGATCTTCTGCTTTGTTCTCCCCATCTCCGTAACAGATTAATTCCTGTGATATTTCCTTGAAGTCTCAGCTTGGAGTCACTTTCACCCCACTTTTTGGTACCCACAAGGTTGCTAAATCTGTGCTTTGTAGTGATAAAGGCCAGTCCATGAACTACAATCAATCCTCTTTGTCTCTGATACAAAAGAGGAGAGGAAGGCCTGCCAAAGTCTTGGGCTTTCACTAAAACAACCATTTGAAAATCAATTTCTAGTCTAGATTAGCAAACAAACCCCTTTTTCATCAGAAACAATTTCACAAAATGCCATCTTTACAGTGTGATACACATGTGCCTGCACATGCTTACGAGAAACTGTCAATCGTACTTCTCCTGGGTTTCAATTTGAAAAACACTAAGAATAGGGTGATGTCCATTTTTAACAAAATAGGCTTTTGAAAAAATAAAAATGACCTAATGAATGCAGAAATTCTGGAAGTCCATTCTAGACTGTGGGCATCATTAAGCGTTTGCTGGTGTTCCTGTAGAAGCAGAAGGGTTAGGGGTACGTAGCTGAGGGAGATGATGGTCTGCGGTGCCGTGGGAACACGGCGAATTCTACTGGTGAGTCACGCTTTACGTCTCAGCAAAGACCAGCTAAATGGCCCACATGCACGAGGGTTAATTAAGCACAGAGTAAAAGCAGATGAAACACTGCATGCAGAGAGGAAGCTCGATTGAATAAAAGCGATCCATTTTGTATGGAGAATAATGGCTCTTTGAGATCTGAGAAATGACATTGATTGTTCACATAAAATGCATGTATTAGGTTTAGATTCAGGATGTTGTTTAAAGACCTATTTGCATGCAGAAGAATAAACAAAAATGTGACACGGATATTAAACCCGTACACATCTGTGTGTGGACACCGTTGCTTATATTTAAATGGGTCTCCCAGTTGTCCGGCTTGCCATTCAAATTCTTGTCGGTTTACGTGGGTGTTATCTTTTCACACTGGTGTAGCCACTCTACACAATTTGGATGAACTTTTTAAATACAAAAGGCACGCTGCTGAAATGGATCCGCTGGGAGCTCGAAATAATTTTTTTGAAATAAAATTGTCAGTAATTTTAAGTAAGGACAAATTTTAGTCCTGTAAAAATAATAAGGAATAATTAATGAGGCTAATCGGAGAGGAAAGAATTTGGTTTCCTCCTGTTTTTCAGATCTGTACTAACGACCATTCTTACCACAGGGGAAGCAGAAGTGCCAGGATCAAAGGCAGAATGAAAGGAAAAACGCATGGGTGTGCTCTGGCCTGAGGAAGGGCAGGAGCATGGCTCAGTCCAGAGGCAGGTAGGCCTGGTGCAGGCTTAGGGCAGATGTCCCGTGGCTGACCTTGCTCAGGAAAGAAAGGCACAGGGGGCAAAGTGCACGGTGGTAACCGAAGGGACCCCAGGCAAGCAGGGGCTGGTGGTTGCTGCAACCACAGCACGCGCACGGCGGGACCACGTTCAGGATGCGGTAAAGGCGGGGATTTATGTGTGCAGCGGCGCGTGGAGAACCACCGCAGTAGAATGAGGTCAGTGTCCAGGTGGGAAGATGGCTGGCTGAGGTCCAGAAACGAGACGGACGTTTGGAGATGAGATAGGAATTTGAAATATGGAGTTTGCATTTCAAGAAATGTGGAAGTCTAACTGTGCAGGGAAATTTCTTGATTTTAAAAATCAAAGTACAGCCCTCCCTCTATAATTTGAAATAATTTCTGGATTAATTAATAAATATGTGTATATATTCCTTAGGATGTGATTGTCTTGCAACCTGCTAAAATGTAATTTTCTTGATAGCGCATCTCTAAACGTTGTCCTACTTAATTCTTGGCAAAAACATGTGGGCAGAGTTAGTATCGGGACAGTTGTGTCTTCCTTCACGTTTGTTCATCTCTCCTCTTTCTTCTTTGTCTCACTCTTCTCCTGTCATCCTTTCCTTGCTGCTTTCTCTTAACATCTAACCAAACAAGTTGTTGCAGACTTCACCACCAGAGCCATGTAGAAAACGGTTTGACTTCTGTTGGGCCATCTGGTTGCTTGAGAGGTGAGCACAGCTGCACGCTTCAGAGATGCCTGCGCATTTAAAAATCAGTACCGAGCCTCCAAACGTTGCAGGCTTTCCGAGTACTGAATGTTCATTTTGTTTTATTTGCCTCCTGTTGTGTGTGAGAGGAGGGACAGATGGTACTGCTGGAACACGGCTTTTCCCTCAGGGTCTGCAGGGCTGACCAAGGTCCTCCCTGCATGGTGGGAAGCTGGGAATAAAGTGAGAGCACCCCACATAGGCAGTCCTGAGCACCTGGGGAGATGCCGAAAGACAGGGTAGGTGAGACAGAGGAACTTCACCCGACTGGTCACCTCAGGGTTTAGTCCAGCAGTGCTGTCACTCTAGTTTCAGTGAAGTCAAGGTGCTATGTGTTCCCCAGGGCTTTTTGAGCTTCCTTCTGCCCTCTTATACTAAAAAAACCCTCCTTTGAAATCTGTACTTCCAGGCTGTGAAAAGCATGTTTCAGAGAAGGCGAACCCTGCTGACGTTTTGAAGTGAGTTTTATTCCCAACACCACCCTGGCATCGTTTTGTCCTGTAGCCTCAATCCAAAAACACGTTTGTTGCAAGCTTAGTACCAGCATCTTTTGTGCGAAGTTTCGGGTTAGGGTAAAAAATAAACGGTAATTCAGAAGTTGGCTGAGAATCTAGGTTGATTTGACAGCCAAGCTGAGAAGCAAATCAGGAAGGAGTATGGGCAATCGTTAGCTGACAGACACATGTGCCATCTGAATGGCGAGTCACATCTCCAAGAGTCATGACATAGCAACATGTCAGGACAGGAAGGAGCAAGCTCTGTCAATTATGGATCAAATGTGGACTGACAAATATTCTGGATCGAGAACATGTGTTTGCAGACTGCAGGATAAATGCAAGTTTGAGTACGGTGTCTTTTGCTCGGTGTTTCAACACAGGTTGTGCTGTGCTGATCTGGTTTCTATAGCGAGGGCTGTTTTTTATAGGCTGTGTCTATCTGGAAAAGAAATTAAAATATTGAACCCCATTAAAAAGTGTATTTTAAAGGAGGCGCTGTGCAGTATGGAGGTTGCTAAGTCACTTTTCTAAAGAATCTTTTTCCGAGCAATTAATATTTTTTTCCCTGTAGTACCCAATTTCCATTTTGACTCAAAGCACTTAATACCAGTGTCTGTTTGCTAATGTCCCTCAGTAGCCCATCGTACCAAAGGCTTACCATGAAGTACACTCTTTAATAGGGGTGTATGATTGCTCAGTAGTATCTGTTATCAGAGCTGTTGGCGGGATTGACGTAATATTATAAACCTGTCCCAGACTTTTCCTTCCTCTGGCTCAAAGGCTATTTTTTTTTACACTCCGTTATACGGAAAGATTCCTTACTTGCATGAAAGCAGTTGCCAATCAAGCAGATTTTACACATTTATGCATCTTAGAATATTTGCACATTTAATGGATATGGGAAAAAAAAGGGGGGCAGTGAAAAGTCAGTCTGAAATGCAAACCTCTTGTTATTTCTCCTTTCTCTCTCTGAAGCTCAGGGTGTTTTCAGTTCTGCTTCAGGGAAGGTTGTTACCATTAAGTGTTGGCAAAAAAAAACCCCTACCTCTGGATTGTGATGGATTGCTGTCTTTTTTTATTAAGTTTTATTAAAAAAGGAGTGGAAATAGTATAAAGGTGGGGAAAGGTTTTCTAAAAAGAGTCACAAACTCATGTCCACCCTAAGATATGTACACCAACAGGTTATGTCTACAACTAAACCAGCCCTAGCTATACCAGTAGTGAGCAGGTGGTTTCCTGTCAGGCCAAAATCATCTGCTGTACTACTGAAAAGTGTTAAAAAGAGTATGCTTCATCAAAGTTTTTATCTCTGGGGCACTCAAATGAGCTCGGTTCCCACTGATCTTCCCCATTTAATGTGAGGTTGTTGATAAGTCAGTTCCTTACTCCTGAACGTGCCTTTCTGTGCTGCTAGCACCTGCTTAAATGTGGTACAGAGGGGTTCCACCTCCCACCCCTCAGTTGTCTAGAATTGGTGACTCTGGGGAGACACATAGTGCATTGTCTCCATCCTCATCTCCATCCAGCATCGCCCCTAGCAAAACGGGAGTTCTCCAAGCCTTCATTTGGTGTGGCATGCAGCAAGGTCTCACCATGAAGGCTGTAAAGCCCCACGCCATGCGTTGCAGGAGAGAGGGATTGCATTCATGTTCACCCAGGAAAAAATTGGGTCCACGTCCTAAATGCAGTTGGTGTGGTCCTTAACGGTATTAACAAGCTGTCAAGAGTAAAATTTTTTTTTCTTACCCCTAACCTAATGCTTTTGTGCAGAAAGAGAAGGCTTTAGGGCCAGCCTGGTTTGATGCACACCAACAAAGTTGCTGACCAGTTACAAGCCAGAGACGTGTAAAAGGCGTACACTTGGCATTGATACGTCGTCAGACTGGACAGCCGTTGAAGGGAGGTGAGGGTAATCATTGGGAAACTTGGCTGAACACCAGCCTGCCATGGGATGTTGGTTGCAATGGAAAGCTGGTAGACAATCAATGTTTGGTCAAGATAAAAAGTCATTAGCTAAGTTCCCCCTGCTTGGCCGCATTTGCTGTAAGAGTCTCTCTGTCCTGAATGCAACACACGTAGATTTTCTTTGTAGACCTTTTCCACAGCAAAATGCAACGTCTGCCTGAAGTTTTAGGAAAACATTGTACCTTCTCTACAATGTCCTTTTTTGTATTATTTAGGAAACCAGACAAAAAATTGTCTTTCACATTTGCAATCTTAAGAGAATTTTGTCATAAATTTATGCCAAAATGGAGAACAAGCATGCTTGTGTTAATATAAATCGAACCCACGCGGGTCTCTGGATAACTTTTATGTAGTGTGTGTGATGCTATGAGAATTAAAGAACTCGGCCTTATAGCATTTGTAATGCTTTGGGTCTGATACCCACAAGATAGTGCTGATACAGGACTAAAGTGACACAGTGCTTAACAAAGGCCAGCATCTCCAGATGAGAATTTAAGTTTTCGTGGAGCTACTTATTTAAAATTAAAAGGAAAAATGGTAACTTCCTAATGTGCTTCCACATACTAAAAAATAAGAAGAGAGAGAACTAGGGGTTCAAATATGGACAAAAGTCAACACTCATGTATCTGACATAAATGTTTTATAGCTCTATTAGAAAAAAATGATAAATTGTTAAGATTTACAATTAATATCTCTTATTTTCCAGAAGAGCGTATCTGTTGTAGAGTATCAAATCCAGTTACTCTTTGTGTTTTATAAACCTGAGCTATAGTAAAGAGCATAATAATTTCAAAACAAGGGGTTGTTTTCTAATCTTAGATGTGTGGGCATGTATTGTTGCTTGGTCCATAAAATATGCAGTAGTTAATTTTACCAGAGACGTGAGAAAATACCTGTACTCCCATCTGGGATCTGACTGATCCTCTGGTCTCTGATGAGCGTAGGAGTGATGGATCTCTTTCTCCTCACCCCCTCTAAAGACAAGGCAGTGGTTGACTTGCATGGGACAAATCAGGGGAATGGTCCTGCATCGACGTGAGCGTTTCTGTGATTCATACTTGTACCAAGAGGTATTCTACTCTGTCAGTAATATAATGGAAATATAGTGGACTATGCAGATTACTCCCAAGTACATAATAGCAGGAAGAAATGTGCAAAAATACAGTGTCAACTAGCTTTCCACATAGGCTCCATTTATTCCCTTTGTCTTTTTTTGATGTTTTGAGTTGTTTTAATACAAAACCTGATCTTGAATTGAATTGTGTGGGAGTTAAGTCAGAATAAAAGAATTCAGATCAGAGCCATGCATTAAGAAACACCGATTACATCCATCACAGTATTTAGGATTTATGCCTATTACCAATTGTGATGAACTTGATATCAAATCACTGTAGTAGCTATCCTTTAAAGATTTGATTCTCCTCATGCCGATTTTATTCTCAGCAGGATGATGCTGAGTGAACTGGATTATATTTAACCCACAGTGCTAGCACAAGATTTAATACTATGTGTACTCGCTGTACTGGCACTGCATGGGACTGGAGATTTAAGTTGTAGCTGGTTGCATAACTTTCTGCAAATCACACCTGTGCTTAGAGGTGGACTAGTGTGTAGGCTTACATTCTGAGGGAAGGGGAATTTTTACTTTGAGGATGTCAGAAACCATGTTGTGAAACACTGAGCGGTCTCTCTTACTCTCTTGCTCGTTTACTTTTGGTATAATTGCTAACCCTCTCCCTGATTCCTG
>NW_010234615.1:0-205 GCF_000690775.1 Eurypyga helias
GACGGGGCCCTGCCGTCTGGGCAGCAGTGTCTCCGAGGGCACCCTGCCTGCCCTCAGCATCTCACGCTGCTCCCATGGGCTTCTGAGGGCAGTTCAACAGGCCGGGATCTGGGCACAGGGCCATGTCATGCTGCTCCTTACCCCCACAGAGCCTGCGTTCGTCAGCGCCTACCCCATCCCCGATCCCCACAACCCGCAGGACGAC
>NW_010234615.1:336-676 GCF_000690775.1 Eurypyga helias
TTCCCGGGCCGCCCAAGCAGGGGCCAACAGCAGGGCATGAGGGTGTCACTGCAGCCCTACCACAGAGCAGAGGGCTGGGGACGCACTGCGGGGACCGAGGGGTGCACGGCGGTGGGGGAGGCTCGGAGAGGCTGAGCCTGGTTCTCGGTGCCTGGCAGAACGATGTTGGAGGAAAGCGCGGCCTCATCAACCGCTGGAGCACGTTCCTCAAGGCCCGCCTGGTGTGCTCCATCCCCGGGCCCCACGGCACCGAGACCCACTTTGACCAACTCGGTGAGCGCGCAGCCCTCCACACCCCGGAGTAACACTGCTCCGCCACGGCCGCTCCTTCCATGGCCCA
>NW_010234616.1:0-18613 GCF_000690775.1 Eurypyga helias
CCAATTCTTGCAGCCTTTCAAGATGGGGAAATGGGGCCGCTTTGGTGCTTAACGCTGTTCCACGTGTCTGCCCCGAAACTGGGTGACGGAGCTGCAGTAGTGCTCACCTGCTTCTTGCCATGCTCCATCCTCCAGGCTCCTTCCCTCGGCCCCAGGCTGTGTCGGGGGGATGCCGGCCTCCCTTCTCCTCAGCAGCCTCCAGAGCTGCCTTTAGGAGCCAGCTTCTCTTGCCTCTCTCCCCCCCATGCCTTTTTTGTTCTAATCTTGCCGTAAGAATGCTGTGATATGTTGTTTACTTGTTTAACTTTGATGCTCTCCTGTGGCTTCTCTCCTACCGCAGGAATTTCGCGAGTCTTTATATGTGGTGAACTTCTGGATACAGATATAAATATTACAAGATCTCCAGTAAATACTAAACACTGGCTCCCAACAAACTGCATTAAGTACCGCTCGTGGATTCCTTTCTAGTGAAAAGTCATGTAAATCTTAGAGCTGGTTCTGTGTGCTCGGTAAAATGCTGCGTGTTTCTGTACAACCCCTGATACCTCTGGAGTTTTTAATGTTTGCAGGTGCCTAGGAAGCAGAGGTGCCTGGGAAGTAAGGCTTTGTGGGTGGGCGTTGGAGGGGTTGCTCTTTAGGCCTAAAGTAACGTTTTCTCAGGCACTTCCTTAGACAAATCGTGAAGCTTTTACAGTTTATTCTGGTTAATTGTTGTCTCTAGCAAAGATTCGGTTGCTTTGAGATGGGGCTTCGGAGGGGTGAAATGCATCAACTGAATCTTAGTTTCTAGCAAAGATTCAGATGGGGCTTCGGCGGGGTGAAATGCATCAACTGAATCTTTAGGACACGCATGTTACGTTCCTGTGTGATTCTGTGGGTGTTCCTGCGATCTCTTGAAGGTAGTATTCGGACATTTTCCTCTGTCTGTAGTATATCATCTCTGTCCTAATTTCTGAATCAATAACCCATTGTTCTGTTCTCTACCTGTTGCTTTGGTTTTTTCCCTTGTCCAGCAGCAGACAAAAAATTCCGACTCTGCCAGTAGAGCCCACAGTGGGACGGGCTGTTGCCTCGTTCTCAAAAAATGCTTTTTAACCATGTAGCCAGAACACAGGATATCTGCACTGCTGGTTAGCTGTTGATTTTTGCCTCTCACCTCGATTTGGGTGGAGAACCATACTGTTTTGGTAAATGCTTATCTTAAACTCCGCACTTCAAACTCTCTTTTCTGGTACCGTGGGTTTATTAGCACCTACCTCAGAATGTAGAAACTTGCGTGTGCTCTGTACAACAAAAAGGAGCCCAGTGTCAGCCTCTAACTTTAGGTGCAGTTCCATGACATTTATGCTATTTAAATACAAAGCTGCTCTAGTTAAATCTTCTAAAATAAGCTTAACTGGGTTGTTGCAAGACTTTTTCCATAAAATCTAAACTGGAGACCACATGGAATGTCCTTTTAACATCTAATGTTCCCGTGGTAGTTGCTTAAATCACACACATGTAACTTTTTATGTATGAAGGGCAGTAAAACATATAAAACAACTGATTTTAAAAGGTTAAGGTGGGTAGGTATTAGGAATTATTATGGGTAAGTGTAGAAATGCAAAGAATGTTGTAAAGGGATTTAAGCAATTCAAAATACCTTTCACTTTAGAAATGAACTGCACCTGCCTTAAGTTTCTCTGTCAACCCAATCCTTTTAAAAACAGGAAAAAAAACCCACTTGGAAAGGTTAAAATAATCCAAATGGGCTGTGTGTCTTACAAAACTGGGAAGTTATCTCCTCTTTTCATCATTCAGTGGTTAAAATTGCTGCTACTTAGGTTCAGACAAGACCAGCCTAAACTGGTTATTTACAGAAAACCCTTGTAAATACTAATTATGGTTCTGTGTGTCAGTTTGGGTTGGGTTTTTTTTTTTTATGAGAAGGTCAACCAATTCCTTCATTTTCCACAAATTCAGGATGTTCCTCTTTCTTCCCATCTTAAAAGCTTTATTTGGTTTTGATGGAGTGAGTGCATTTATCCGAACGTGTTCTTTTTCAGAAAGAGAGCAGGCAAAGCCACTTGGTAATACGAACGTGAGGTACCTGGGTCTTCCCTCTCCCATAAAACCATCCCAAATCTTCTGGTAATCTGGAAGAATCATTAAACCAGCTGTCCCAGATCTCTGCCTAGGAAGCTTCGGCCTGCCCAGCTCGTCAGTCCTCTGTCTGCCATTGTGGAGTTGGAAGAACGTTGTGGCCGTGTACCTTTGCCCAGCTCCCTGAGAGAAGAGAGGAGGAGGGAGGACAGGGAGAGTGACAGCTGAATGCCCTGGGGGGCCAGAGAGGCAGCCTACAGGCAGCGAGATCCCGAGCTCAAATGTTGGCTGTCACTGGGTTGCTTTGTGGCCTCGAGTGAAGCATTGATTTCGGTTCCTTCTTATCTCGGTCTCTTCCATCAAAAAGACAAGGATTGCTTGAATATAAATTATTTTTAGAAAATGAAAGGCAAGTTTCTACTTGCCCTTTTTCTTAATATTAAGAATATGTCAGGAAATAAGCGTGTCAGAGCTCTGGTTGCTAATAGAACCCCAGGAGTTTGGTACGTAGGCCACTGCGATGTGTGTTGCTGCCAGCAGAGAGCTTTGCTGAAAGCTCTCTGGGAAGCAAATGTTGTATTAATTGATCGTTTCATGAGGTGTGAACATCCCAGGCACTAACTGGATTCCCAAGGGCACTCAAGACAGCTCGTCTTTTAGAAAATCCCAACATTGGTGGCTGCTTCTGGCCTCGCAGGCCCCGTAGCACAGACCAGGCCCCGTGTGCCCGTGCAGTGCCTCGGTGCAGTGGTGTAGTGTCTGTTCAGGGAGCAGTGCAGGCCAACAGGAGATGACACGCTTGATCTTTGAAGCCACCGTATGCACTTTGGAGGGGAATGTTGGGTGAGTTAGCTCTAGTGTGGACAGAACATCCGTTCCTGGCTGGAGCACGCCATCTACATGGCTTCGTTTGAAAGAGATTGATTTCCTATGATGTGAGACTTGTGCAATGTGAATGAAAGCCCAGTGTGTGAGTAAGATCTGTTACTTTCCTCAAAAAGATGCTTGAAAATACAAGCTTGTGTTTGAGCTGAAATACAAGTATAAATGTACTTACCAATGACTAGTAATTTGTAATGGAATCGGGCACTTGTTAGACCATAATTGCCAGTAAAATGCTGTGGCTTTTCTCTGTCTACGTTGTATGTTGCAAACCCTTAGAAGCTCAAACTGCTCTTTTTGTCCTAGGAAAAAATGACGCTTTAGGTTATTACGGAGATTAAGACCCAGAGTTGAAAAACTAGGCTAAACATCCCATCCAGATTCCAAACCATTAGAGAAACGGACAAGGAACTAAACAAATAGTTCGGTATTACAGCTCGTGTTTTCTGAACTCGGGAAAATAAGCATGCTGCTAGAACAGGGCTACAGGTCTGCGTGGTGTGTGGGTGATGGGGATTTCATTGGCAGGCCCAGGTGATGATGCTGTTTCGCCCAGTGTCTTGCTTCAGCAGCATCTTGCGTTTCAGGGCAAGTTGGCCAAGTAATGGACAGAACCAGCAGTTGTGTGTGAGGGGTGTTAGACCGATTGTGTCTCAAAGCAGAACATTTTACTGTAAGCGTGAGTAAACACAGGTCGTGGCAGCGTTGCAGCTACGCTGTGTGGCTTTCTCTGAAAAGTGTGTGCGGCCTGCAGTACTTCATTCTAATTCTGCGTGCACTGGTGAGTTTATTTAATCCATTCTTACAGGCTTAACTGCATGGGAGGTATTTTTTCACAGGCCTTTTAGTAGTTACTCTGTCTCCCCTTACTCCTGGAGGGCAGGCAGTGGTAGAGCCCAGCTGGTACTGTATCTCCCCTTTCCCAAAGGCATGCTGCAATTCAGTATTTGTAAGTCACTGGTTTACAGTTAACTGCAGTTCTCTGGCCAGACTCTTGACGTGCAGTGAAGCCCCGCTTCTTTCTTCCTCCTCAACGAAACTGCTATGAAGAGAGATGAAGAAATGGGTAGTTCTCCCATCTATGCAGTGTCGGGAGCAGAAAATTCCCAGTGGAGTCTGATACCTTCTAGTCTGAGAGAAGCCAACCATATCCTGGGCTGCATCAGAAGTGTGGCCAGCAGGTCGAGGGAGGGGATTCTCCCCCTCTGCTCTGCATCCAGCTGTGGAGCCCCCAACATCAGAAGGATATAGACTGGTTGGAGCAAGTCCAGAGGAGGCCACGGAGATGCTCCGAGGGCTGGAGCCCTTCTGCCATGGGGACAGGCTGGGAGAGTTGGGGGGTTCAGCCTGGAGAAGGGAAGGCTCCGGGGAGACCTTATTGCACCTTCCAGTGCCTGGGGGGCTACAAGGAAGCTGGGGGGGACTTTTTCCAAGGGGGTGTAGTGACAGGACAAGGGGGAACGGGGTTAAATTGAAAGTGGGGAGGGTTAGATTAGATATCAGGAAGGAATTCTTCCTGCGGAGGGTGGGGAGGCACTGGGACAGGTTGCCCAGAGAAGCTGTGGATGCCCCATCCCTGGAAGTGTCCAAGTCCAGGCTGGATGAGGCTTGGAGCAACCTGGTCTAGTGGAAGGTGTCCCTGCCCATGGCAGGGGGGGTGGAACTAGATGGTCTTTAAGGTCCCTTCCCACCCAAACCAGTCTGTGATTTGAGTAACACAGCATGCCTGGCTTGCATCGCTTTTCTGCTGTCTCTGAGGAGCCCTGGAGTTATGACAGCTGTTCAGGTTCTTCCTCAACTTTCTTATTCAAGGCTTTGCCTGGGATCAGGACCTTGGATTATGTTTTCCTCACTTGTTTTCATAATACCAGGGCCACATCTTCCTTAAGTGTTCTGCCCAAGTTTGAGGTAGAGTCCATCACCCACAGGAGTGTTTCATTCAGATACAGAAGTGATTATCAGACTATGACAGGACACAGTAGAAGATCTGCTGGTTTCCATGGAAGTCCCTTGTCATAGCTGGAATAGCATACGGTTTTACAAACAGCTCGTGAAGTGCTTGCGTGGGGGAGTGGGTACGGGGAGTAAGAAACTTGATTGCCTCTGTTATTTGTGCATTAGTTCTGTCCTCATGTGAAATTCATTATGTCTGACCTCAGCTCCCACTGATCTGCTAAACAGGAGTGTTCTGGTGCCTCTGAGCGCCCTTCTTTCAAAAGTGAATGTTAGAACATCCCCTTCCCCTCCTGAGTTCTCGACAGTGGTGTTTGGTAGCTCTGGGGTGGCTGTGCTGCAGCAGCAAGTGTTGGGGATCGGGCCTATGGACAGACAGCGCGAGTCTTTCAGCCTTCCATCCCTATTTTCTGAATAATGATCTGCGTACAGTTCCAAATAATGTGGATTATAGACTCATAAGTCCCCTGCAACGTAATTTATAATTCCCCTAAATCCCCTCAAGTACTTCCAAACTTCATGAGCAGACAGGTGAAGTGCATCCAAGCAGGGAAGTAGTGTTACCGTTTCAGACCTGGATGCCTGCTGAAAGTTTGAACAGTGCCCAGATTTATCAGGCACTGGGTTTGCCAGCAGGTGTGCGTGTAAGCGTGCTGGAGGCGGGCACCCCGAGCAGCCCTGCTGACTAGATGTGCCCTAACATGATCGTGGTGCTGCAGGCACACCAAGGGAGAGGAAGGAGATGCAGTCTGGCAAGCGAACTTCTCTTAAAGAGACATTGGCTTGATGCACGGATGTGAAAATGAGAGAGATATGTTTAAATCCTGGCTTTTTGCTGTGCCATGTGGAGCTTTTTTCCCCTCTCTTCCCCAAATGACAACAAGGAATCCTTAACAGCACTTGAAGCGAGGTCTCCTGCAGTGGGCGTACAGCCCTGGCAGTCGCTGGTTGGGGGGCTACGGTGGAAAGCGGCGCTGCCGTCGGCAGGGTTCTGGGGTGTGTTGCAGGGCTGGAGGAAGTGCAGATAATAGCACGAGCTGGATTCATCCTTAGTCTTAAGTTGACTGAATTGAACCCTGTTTCATGTCTGTAATTTGAGCTCACAAATAAGGAATCGTAGAATCCCAGACTGGTTTGTGTTGGAAGGGACCTCAAAGATCATCTAGTTCCACCCCCCCTGCCATGGGCAGGGACACCTTCCACTAGACCAGGTTGCTCCAAGCCTCATCCAGCGTGGCCTTGGACACTTCCAGGGATGGGGCATCCACAACTTCTCTGGGCAACCTGTCCCAGTGCCTCCCCACCCTCTGCGGGAAGAATTCCTTCCTGATATCTAATCTAACCCTCCCCACTTTCAATTTAAACCCATTACCCCTTGTCCTGTCACTACAGGCCCTTGGAAAAAGTCCCCCCCAGCTTCCTTGTAGCCCCTCCAGGCACTGGAAGGTGCTATAAGGTCTCCCTGGAGCCTTCTCTGCTCCAGGCTGAACAAGCCCAATTCTTGCAGCCTTTCATCATAGGAGAGGGGCTCCAGCCCTCGGACCATCTCTGTGGCCTCCTCTGGACTCGCTCCAACCAGTCTATATCCTTCTGATGTTGGGGGCTCCACAGCTGGACGCAGTGCACCAGGGGGGGTCTCCCCAGAGCAGAGGGGCAGAATCCCCTCCCTCAACCTGCTGGCCACTCTTCTCCATATGACACTGAATGACAGTGTTTACAAAGATTGTGCTGCAGGCGGCTTAAAAATCGCTTAGGGTAGCAATTGGTTTTGGTTTCCTGCAGATGAGCATCATCTCTGCAGATAGCAAGGGACTGCTGCACCGAGGTGGAGAGGAGGGGTAAGGAGGGCGTCTCTTCAGTTAGCATATGGGTAAGGCTGGTAGCTGTGAACACCAGCTGGGATTAGATGTTTGCTGCCTTCCTTGCTTGGGGGTGTCTGTTGTAAGCGCTCAAAGCGGGTAGTGTGAACAGTGTTTCTGAGGACAAGAAAAATACTCATTTCCCATGCAAAATAAAGGTTTGAAGGAGTCTTAAAGACCTCTTCATGCTCTTGAATAGGAGAGTCAAACGCCTCTCTTCAAGCGCTTTGTTACGTACGTTATCGGGGTGGCGAAACCAAGTTCTGAGTTGGGACTTGGCTGTTGAGGTTCGAGGAGTGAGGGAGGACAGCCTGCGCTGGTGCCACCCCGCAGCACGGGGAACAGCGCTGTCCGTGCCAGCGGGTATGGCTGCTCACCCGGCTTCTTTCTCCTCAGCCTCTTGGACCTGCCTGGGTGCAAACCCACCAGAACACGCGTGTGTTGTCAACGCTGTTTTACCTTGTTTTGAGTCTGCCGGCCAGATGAGTGGTTATGGAAGACTGGCAGGAGAATACAAGTGTTTTCCCTGAACGCCTTCCGTAAGGAATGAGTGAGTGACTGGAATCTTAGTTCCCGCAAATAGGTGCCGCTGTCCCTGCCGCGCGTTAGGGGTGAGCAGAGCCGTCGGGTGGTAGTGAACACGGCGCAGCGTCTCCCCTACAGTGGCCAGTTCTGCAGGTCGGTAGCACCTCCTTTAATACGAAGAGGTTTGGCAATGCTAAACCGTTAAAAGGATGTTCAGACTTCGGTGAGGGTGGAAATGCTTTAGATAGACAATCAGGTTCACCCAGTTCTGTAAACCTCTTGGTTTAAAACTGCAGAGCCGGCTTCGGGGTGTCTTCCACTAACCAACAGTCCTCCGCAGTGGAGAAAAAACTGAATTGCTGCTTGTGATGTCGCGTTGCTGACTTGTTTCCCCCGTCGCTTGCGTGAAGCAGCAAGATAAACAGGCACAGGAAATGGCTGGTAATTCTTCTGCATGCTCGGAGGAGGAGAAGTGCCGGTTCATCTTTTGAAAGAAAACACTCGAGACTGGCGGTTTTTCTTACTTTTAAGCACTAAGGATAAGTTTTTCTTGTCACTCTGGATGGGGAAGCTTGGAATCACTTCAGAAAACTCGTTCTTACTTTGAACGCCCTTCTCTGCTGTGTGATGGTGCTGGCATTTTCTATCAAAAGGGCCGGACTGTCGGCAATTACCGTGATCCTTGTCTTCACCCCAGCTTTGAATCCAGCGGACTATTGAATAGGCAAATAAAACCGGCTGGTTCAGGAAGATGAGACAAGGTATCTGACTGAATTCCTCATGTCATTAGAGGGAAGATTGAGACGGGTGAACATCAATGGGATGAGCTGAATCTCTTTATGCTCACCCCCCTGACAGTGAGCGTGCGGGAGCCGGGCTGCGAGCAGCCCCCAGCCTTGCTGCAAGGCCCTTCACCTGCAATGCAGTGCTGAGCCTCTGCGCTAGGTGGTGGAGGCAGAGTCCCTCTTCTCCCTCGCTCCAGCACAAAGCTTTGCTGCGTTGGGGAGCAGCATCCCCTCCGCCCGTCGCTCATGTCCCCCCTGCTTCCTCAGCAGCGTGGCATCTGATTTTTAATGGCTCTTCTGAAAACTCTTGGGCTGGATTCAGGAATATCTATAGCAATGGGAGGACGTGCTTCGTGCAGGTAGGTTACCCTCTTCTGGTGGTTTTTTTTTCCTTGTCTCATGAGTTTGCAGTTCTTCAGACATTCCTGAGAGAATAAGGACTTTGGGGAGGATCTCTAGATGTGGGTTCCCATGAATTCCATTTAAAAAAATCTCACATTTTACCTTAGTATTGATGTTTCACATTTGTTTTCCTTAGGTAAAACATCACATAGTTGTAGAGGGACCCTAAAAATCCAGTTAATTCTGATAATTGAGGGAGCAAAAGTAAAAGGTGATTGAGGTGTTTTTCAGTAGAAGAGGTGACTATAGAAAAAACAAAGTACCCTGGACCACTTGATTTCTTAATGTGTAAACTGTGAACTGTTTTTTTTTATAGGCTTTTTATGTATTTAATCTGCTTTTTTGCAGTGTTGCTGACAGCTGTTTCAGCTGGCATCTTTAAACACCGACTGTGCGTTTTTCTGCTGCCTTTAGCAGCCTTTTGTGCCATTTAGAGTACTGTCTGCATGAGCGATGCAGGCAGATAAGGGTTGTGGGCTTGTGTATCAGTTTTTCTTTGGTATTAATACATATTCTGCACTTCAGTCTCTTAATCCGTATCTGCAGTTGATGTGGTCGCTTTGGGGGAAGAAGGTGATGGGATGCCATAACACCTAATGAATTTTTGCAGGAAGGTGAAGGCATGAGATGTGTTTTGGAGGTGATTTCATAAAGGAACATAGCACTGTGGAGACGTCTGTGACCTGAATACGGCTGGCTAGCCCATTAGCTGGTATAATAGATGGTAGTATAGAAGTGAAATGCTTTTGGCTCCCCAGGACAGACTCGGCTGTGGACTGCAGGGTGTGTCGTGTACGAGGCTGTCGGCAGCGTGATTTGTCAGCCCCTTTTCAGGAGGGGTGCAGGAAGCTTCTGAGAGAATGGGGTTTAGTGCTTCCAGTAACGTCTTCCTTGATGCATGAAATTCCTATTATTGAGGAGCATTGGGACTGCAGGGTGGCGTGATGTTTCTGTCTGCATCAGTGGGTCTTCGGGTGAATTTTCTCCTGAATCCGTTCTAATCCCCAGATCTTGCGCAGTTACAAAAGTGAAAATCTTGAAACAGCGCTGGGGAGAATTACTCTTCACTATTTACTCTATGGGTGTGGCTACTGGTCTTAAGGGCTCCTTTTTTATCCAGTCCTGGTTCTCTTTACCCTGTCTACAGGATTTGTTTTACACGAGCATCCCGTCTCCCCTTCGAGCATTCTTCCTGTCCATGGCCCTTTCTTGCCTACGCTACCTGCTCCGATTTGGGGATGGTCTATGACTGTATTCCTAGCCCAGTTGCCCCAAAGGAATGCAGCAGTTTTAAATTAGCTTTTTGACCTCTGGGAGTCTCTTTTTTTTTTTTTTTTTCTTCCTCCCCCCCCTGTTTCTTCTTCCTACCCTCTGACTCATGGGAGAAGTCTAAATGCCCAATATCTTTGGGCTGGATGGAGCTACGTGGCTGTTAATGTCTGAAATGAATGTCGGGTGCTTTGGCTGTGCCTGCGATGACCTTTGCAGCTCCTCTTCGCTTTAATGAACTTCAATTCCGGCTTGTAAATGGTTCGAGTTTAGCCATGATCAGATTGGAACGGGTGATTTCTCCCTTTTCACACTCCATGGATGTGTAAGATGGCCGTAACTTTAATGTGTAGCAAAGTATTTCACGTGTGAAGCGTCAGCAGCGTGCCTGTGTGGTAGGTAAATGCTGAACACCCTTCCTGCTGTATAACTGCTCCGAACCAAGATACTAATTTTGTCCCATGGATTGAGTGGGGCCGTGATACGAAACACACGACCCCAGCTCGGTTGGGAGCTATAAAAACTGCATCCGAAAGCCCACGTGCATTAGCGTGACTGGTGGCTGTCTCAGCATCTGCTCCTCTGGGCAAACCTGGCTGGGCTGGACCTGGGGTGATGGAGGCATCGCTCGTGTCTGCTGCTTCACTGCACCCGTAGTGTCAACACAGGAAACTTCCCCGGTCACACCGGCGGGGAAATTCATTGTAAGGAACGTTACCTTGTGCTTGTGCGTCGTCACTGTAAAGAGATTTGTTGACCACCTCTTTGGACAGTTCCAGCTGGTTTTTCATATCCCTTCCTTGTAAGAACAGAAAGCTTCACGGTGCCGTCCCGCTGTACTCGGCCGTTCGGCCTTGCCAGTGTGAGCGGGCTGCAGGCGTCGTGGCCGTTACCAACGCTCGCACAGAAGGGTATTGAAGATTAAACTTTGCAGGCGTTTAACCCTCCCCTGCAATGCTGTGCAAATAACTCCCCTGCTTCCCTAGTAGTGTTTCCTGAGCTGTCTGGCTCTTTGGATAAGGAGTTGGGGCACACGGGAGGAAGCATTTACCTCGGGGAACTCGAACACAGCTTAAACGCCTGAGAGACATGAGGTAGCCTTTGCCCGCATGCTGTGTGCAGGCAGGAGCTTGCAGTAGCACATCTCGTGAAGAGTTAAACACACAAAAGTAATGGTTTTATTGATGAGTGTAGGAGTGGGGGAAAAAAAACCCACCTCGGTACCTGATTTCAATCCCTCTGCGCGCGCGAGCTCACGGAAGGGTTTACACAACATCCGCTCTGCGTAGTTCAGCCAACTACAACACGCTCTGGGCCTTCAGTGAAGGGGCAGAGTAGAAACAGCCTGCCATGTAAGGACAGGGCCACGAAGATGCTCCGAGGGCTGCAGCACCTCTGCTGTGATGAAGAGCTGAGAGAGTTGGGTTTCTTCAGCCTGGAGAAGGGAAGGCTCCAGGGAGACCTTATTGCCCCTTCCAGTGCCTGGGGGGCTACAAGGAAGCTGGGGGGGACTTTTTCCAAGGGCAGGGAGTGACAGGACAAGGGGTAACGGGTTTAAATTGAAATCGGGGAGGTTTAGATTAGATATCAGGAAGGAATTCTTCCCGCAGAGGGTGGGAGCACTGGGACAGGTTGCCCAGAGAAGCTGTGGATGCCCCATCCCTGGAAGTGTCCAAGGCCAGGCTGGATGAGGCTTGGAGCAACCTGGTCTAGTGGAAGGTGTCCCTGCCCATGGCAGGGGGGTTGGCAATGGATGATCTTTAAGGTCCCTTCCAACCCAAACCATTCTATGAATCGAGGGCAGTATTAGGGATCTTCGAGTTCTGGAGTGTTCGAAGCAGAAGGATTGTTAAATGTCATTTGATCTTGATGGAGAAGGGGACAAAGGGCGAAAGTTCTAAAACCCTGGTTTAATTTTCTTCCAAAGGAGTAAGAATTAATTGATGTTCAAAATAACATTCATCAACACCTAAATCTTCAGGTTTTGTGTGAGGTAACATCTTAAAATAGAAATTTGCTTTAGAAAAGTCCTTGCTGAATGAAAGGCTGAGAAGGGGTTCAGAGACTGACATCTTGGTGGGATCTCCAAGATGTAACGCGCTGTCTTGTCTGGCCTCTTCTTTGCTCCGCTGTAAAAGCGGATCTAGGGCATTAAGTTCTATTTCTCACCAAGATGGAAACAATTTTTCATATGCACCTTGATGCTAAAGATTGGAAGCATTTAAGTGTGAAAGTAGATTTTCTGAAGGCCGATGTTGCATCTCCTCCGCTACCAGCAACCCCTCACGCGCAAGGACAGCGACTCAGCTGGGGGGTAACGTGTGTGAGACATGCAGCCTGTTCTCTTTCAGACCCGACACCCAGCACAGGGGCCCTGCTGCTCACTCGGAGAATGATCTTCCAGAGCAAGAGGAAGAAATCCTGGGATCAGATGATGATGAACAAGAGGATCCAAATGATTACTGTAAAGGTGAGAACTTCCCTCTTTAGGGTGCAGGATTTTCAGTGTAGCCAAGAAATTCCCTGTTTCCCATCTACTGCAGAGAAGGAAAATAGACTCCCTCTTACTTTGTGTTCTGAAACTGCATGGTGATAATATTTTTCAAGCTAACCTGAGATGGAGAAACTATTCTCCAAGGTTCCCTCTGTTATCAGTCAAGATTTGCGTTGGAGAGCTGGTTTTAATGGATGTGTCTGAAGCTGTTAGCTTTTCCTCTGTGCCAGAGGGTTTTCACAGTTGGCAAAAGCAAGTAGGAATTCAATTTCTTTTTTGATTTTCATCAGAAAAAGGACACTTTCAAATCCTTCAAATTCTTCACTGTTTTCTTTTGAAGATCATCATCTTCGTATCAAATCTTCTGATAACTGTGTCTGCAAATAGTCTCCCACTATGTCTCTGAATCGAAACTAAATGCAGAGCAAATGGAAATGCTGCAGTCTGTAATTCGATATCGAAAGGATCAGGCTGCTTTTTAACATAGCAGATACTTTCAAAAGACAGAACACTGATCACACAACTTCAGTTGATTGTTGAAGCTTGGTTGTGTGCCCCACATCCAGGTGCTTGGTAAGGCTACTTCTGCGATGCTGTTTATTGTACATCTTGAATAAAACAGGGAGAAGCATGTGACAAATGCCGTATGTATTAAAAATGCAAAGCAGAACCTGAATTGCAATGTTTCCTCTACTTCAGTGCTTTACTTCAAAGCATTTGCATTACTTTTAGCATGCTGCCCGAGTATTTGTGGGATTCTGTTTGTTGGAAAGCAAGTGGGAAGAAGAAAGCCCTCGTGTGGATTAGCCACGGGGGCAGCTGTCACTGTTGTAACTGAAATCTTCAAGTGAAGAAAAGGGGCTTCTGCTTGATAGCAGTTCTGTGAAGCAGTCAATCAGGGGAGACGAATCTTCCTGGCAAAGCATGTGTTTTATGGGTGGTGTTTGACCACAATTGGATAGTAAGCACCTCGAATCTAGGGTGTAATTTCCATGTTCTGGCAACAACTTATGCCTTAGAAGGAAGAGAAGAATCTCTGTTTTCTGCCAGTTCCCTTCTGTCTCTCCTCCTGCATAGTCAGCAGCTTGAGAGATACCAGTGGTGCAGGGAGGAGACTTTCCTGTTTTCAGCTGTGATGTTCAGTGGCAGAATGCCTTTGGGCCAGGAAAGCAGTTGCAAGGGAAACTCTGTTGGGAAATTGGGTGCAGTACTCTTTCATGCTGTGGGGACAGAGCGTGCGAAGGCAACGCTGATATTTAGCTGTAAGATTCTGTTACTGAACGTCAGCAGCTGTGTTTTCCAGAGGCGGTCAGCCTAGCAGACTTGAGATGCTTTCACTGAGGCAGTAGTCTCTTGTGATGCTGCAACAATGGTGTCCGTTGACATGGAGAAAAGACAGTCATTCTGGTTCAATGTAGTAAACTGGATGAGATTTATATAGAATCATAGAAAACAACAAGAGGGCGGTTCACAGCTCTTCCCCTAACATATTCTGTATCTGTGCTAGCAAGATCCAATTAGAGAAACATTTGCATTTGTTTATATGATGAAACATTTAAACACATCAAATAAGTCTGCCTCGAGTTGTGATGCTTGTCCCACATTACTGCTCTTCAGCACTTGTGTGATCTCTTGATCCATCAACTTCCCACTGTTTCTCTAGGTGGTTATCACCTTGTGAAAATAGGAGATCTGTTTAATGGACGATACCACGTGATTCGGAAGCTTGGATGGGGCCACTTCTCCACTGTGTGGCTGGCTTGGGACATCCAGTAAGTCTTTCTGTCGGGAATGCTCAGCGTGCACAAACAGGATCAGAAAGCATCTTTTTCACTTGGAGATAAAAGCACAAATCGTAACTCTCTGCACCCTAACACAGAAGTTTCAGTTGATACTCTGCATGCAAGTGTGTGGGAGGGAGTTAACAGGACACGCCGTGTATGTGGAAAGAGGGTGCCCTTGTGCCCAGCGGTCTCTGACCTATTATTTCACTTTATGAGAAATGACTAACGTGGATGCTTTATAAAAGAGACCCAAAGTCAATCTTCATGAGTGCTTAAACTTTTTGTTTCCGTGGTGCCTTAAATAAGTAGCTCTTATACAAAAGCATTAGGATAATCCTAGAGAATAAGGTCCTTGTGTGAGCGTTAACAGTCTCCAATTCACTTGCCGTGTGTGCGTAGAGGGAGGAGATTTGTGGCAATGAAGGTGGTGAAGAGTGCCGAGCACTACACAGAAACAGCACTGGATGAAATCAAGTTGCTGAAATCGGTGAGTGCCTGAGAGTGGCGTTCCATTTCTGTTCTAAACTGGTTTGGGGGAGTTCACACTAGGCATGTGCTTGCTATTTCTGCGTCACCTAGCTGCAGGGAATTTGGATAGGAACCGGACAGTAGTGCAGTAGATCTGACTTCGGAATATATTCTTGTCTAGGAATTACCTCAGCGAACACAAAGTTAATCCTCTTCTTCTCTGCAGGTCCGCAACAGCGACCCAAACGATCCGAGTAAAGAGAGAGTTGTTCAGTTATTAGATGACTTCAAGATTTCAGGAGTTAATGGTTCTCGTATCCTTTTGTGGACTAAAGACAATGACAGCCACCCAGCAAACTCCCACCTTCACGCCATGTCGGGGCTGGAGAGCTCTGCCTTGGCATCCCGTGCGCTGCCCAAGGCACCTCCTGCAGAGTCATCTGCCTCACGACTCCCTGCTAAGCTCAGGTCCAGAATGATGCTTCAGCCTGACATGTCTGAGCCGTGGAGCAGTGCTTAGTCACGCTTTGAGCGCGAGAGATGGGCTGGCTGCCTCCCATCTGTGAATCAGGGCTGAATGGCTCCGTGTCCGAGGTACAGTGAGGTAAGAGCCCATCTCTCAACCCTGCAGTCCTGCAGGCAGCCTGCTAATAAGCCCTTAACGTTTTGTACTGCTCCACTTAATTAACATCAGTAATTAAAAACAGTGAATGCATGCAGTCTGTAACTTAGATAATAAGGTTGTTTTCTAGTTACAGAAGCATCTTACCTTGGACTTTATCAACACTCTTAGGATGTTTAAAGTGTATTGCTTTGAAAATCCTGTAGCTGTTGAGATGTTACAGAAAAAAGCAGATAATGTGAATATTGCTGAAGTCCAGGCTTGTCAAAAGTTTCTTTTACTGGCAAAGAGGCAAAGGAGGTCAGGGAAAGTAACTTAATTGCCCCAAGGATGACTTAAGAAATGGAAAGTCTATTATCTTTTCAGGTAATGCTGGTACAGAGAGATCTGGCCTCGAGGCTCGCCTGGGGCAAGAGCCTAGGCTGTTCCAAAATGTAGGTTGCTGGCTTGAAGCCGCCTCGCTACCAGCAGAAATACTAATGCAGGCTTGCTTGGGTAGCTTCTGCTGGAGGCAGGAGATTGCTAGTGCTGTATTAGGACCACTGTCCTGACCCACTCCATCCCTTTGAGGTTGTAAACACCGCCACTGGCATGTGGGATAGGATGGTGCTCTTGAGGAAGGCAGTTTCTCTAAGCTTTGTCAGAAGGATGAGGGTTCTTTTGTATAAAAAACCGGTATGAATTTCTTCTGATCCTCAGTCCTGGGAATCGGGGGGTCCTTGGGTCGCGATGTCCATCTTCTTCCTTGACGAGTTCCAGATATCTGTATGGTGTTTGAAGTTCTAGGCCATCATCTCCTGAAGTGGATCATCAAGTCAAATTATCAGGGGCTTCCACTCCCTTGCGTCAAAAAGATCATCAAACAGGTCAGTTCTGGTTCTGACTGCACTCTTCCCCTGAGCCAGTGAGAGCTCTTTCACTAAACCTTCTCAGACCCCAGACAATGGAAGTTTAAGATCAGTGGTGTATCTCTTCCACAACAGAAATCATTCTTGGGTGAACGTTTCCTTTCTCTACTGCAAACCCCTTCTCCTACAGAGATTTATTTTTCAGCACTTGATCCGTGATGGCAATCCAGCTTTGCTTTTAACCTTTTCTTACCCTGGTTATTCCTTGTAAGTGCTTTCACAGTAAGTACAGCGCTTAATGATGGGAAGAGCAAGGGAAACCTATTCTTCCCACTGGATTGTTACCGAAGAAGAAACTCTTCTACGTGTGAGGTGCAGGGGAGGAGGAAGGTATGGTTTGATTGTAGGGTAATAAGGTTATATTTTCAACTGTGGTAAGTTGTTATGAGGGCAAAGAGTTTAAATTCATAGCTAAAATCTGTGTGCAACTCCCTGTTTCCTGGAATTGCGCAGTAACCACTGATGACATTACCTCTAAGCAGGAGTATCCTCAAACACAGAACTCCTTCGGGTTCATTGCTCATCCCATGCAACTTTGCATTTTTGCTTCACTCTCAATTTACTCATTCTTTGGGTTTCCTTCTGTCCTGTCTGCAGGTTCTTCAGGGTCTGGATTACTTGCACACAAAATGTCGAATCATTCACACAGACATTAAACCTGAGAACATTCTCCTGTGCGTTAACGACCAGTATATCCGCAGGCTGGCTGCAGAAGCAACAGAGTGGCAGCGATCCGGGGCTCCCCCACCATCTGGCTCTGCAGGTGCTTTTTTTTTTTTTTCTTTTTTCCTCAGAATTGGTGCTATTTCCTGCCCATGCCCCCAAATTGTACCTGATCTCACTAGGGAAAACCTGCTAATTAATACAGAGGAACAGTAATGCAAATAATTGGAGTTAGTCATAAGTTGTAACTCAGAGATGGTTGGGAAGGCGGTCGTTTCTGTAACAAAAACGGAGGGTGGATAGATGTGCTGGCACCTGTGTCTGCCACAGCTCATCTGGCCCTGATGAAAGGGTAGGGTAGTCATCTCGTATAGCACCCGTGGCATAAATGCTCATGCACTGGGGTGAAAATGTGGTGAGGTGCTTCTCACCCTTCCTTCCAGAGTTTATATCTTTTCCTTGCATGATGCTGGACAATGCACATCATAAAGGTCTCCACAAGATGATTTACCTCTTGTTGGTTTGCACAAGCCTAAAAACCCCGTAACAGAAACAGCTTCCTTGATGTGCTAACATCCCTAAAGATCTGAGAGCAAATTTCCTCTTGTTCCTAGTATTCCTCCTCAGAATGTCCACCTGTACCAGTGTGTAGTTTTCAAGAACTACTGGAGTGTGTACTGGAAGGCTCTGTCAGCCCTAATCTTACAACACCCATCGTAGCATAGTTTAGCTTAGGGCAGCTGCCTTAACGTTGGTATTTTAATGGTTTGGTTACGCATCTTACGAAAAAGAAAATGCAAATACATGCAGTGCATGAAGCTGTATGACAGGAAGTTTGTCTTTGATATCAGTCAAGCAAGTCGTCTATCTGGAATTTTAATTATGCACTCACTAGTTTAATGTTTCTTCTCTTTTTTTTTAATCCTTGCTGTACTTTTGTAGAGAAATGAGCCTTCAAAATAGCATTTGCTGACACCTTTTAAAACGTGGTTGCCAAACCACGTAGCAAAAAGCTTACCTTAAGAATGCAGTTGCAGTTTTTGAGTGTAAACATACTAATTTACTCATCTTGCCTTTCCCTTTCAGTGAGCACCGCACCACAGCCCAAACCAGTAAGTGTAATGGCTTTCACGCGTAAGTATCCATTGAGTTGCGGTAACTCCTGCGCTGTTTCGTAGCACAGTCAGCATTAAGGAGGAGATTTGTCACAGACCTGCAGCAGGTTCAGTGCTGCCTCGGGGGTGGAAGTAGCTCTCCCGTCACCAGAGTGAGTAGGCTTTACGGTGGTCTCGGCGACTGTTGTCTTTGGAGCCTGAGATCCCACGTTTGGAGAACACTGTAGGTTTCTCAGGTCAGGACAGAAATGGGCTAATAAGAGCCATAGACAACTGCTCCAAAAACCTCAATACCTGCTTTTTGCCTGGGAGAAGAGCTGTCCTGAGAGTTTCCATCCCAGACCGCTTCCTCAGCTCTAAAATAAATTAAAACTTGATGTGATTAAGCGTTATTGAAATATGAAATGAGTTGAATGTCTCTGCTTGCTTCTGTGTAGGCTGACAAAATGTCAAAGAATAAGAAAAAGAAGTTGAAAAAGAAGCAGAAACGGCAGGCTGAGCTGTTGGAGAAGCGAATGCAAGAGATAGAGGAAATGGAGAAGGAGGCAAGCCCTGGGCAGACACAACCTGAAGAGGAAGAAGCTCAGAGCCCTCTGGAAATGCTCATAAAAGTTGGTCCACCAGAGGAAAATGTCAGCAAAAAGACAGGTATGGACCTAAAGTAGTGCTACAGTAGCACAGCGTTGTCCTTTCACCAGGCTGGCATGAGTAGGGTGAGCACCTTTGGTAGAGGTGGCCGTTGTCATAGAATCATGGAATGGTTTGGGTTGGAAGGGACCTTAAAGACCACCTAGTTCCAACC
>NW_010234616.1:18775-22706 GCF_000690775.1 Eurypyga helias
TCAAGTTAAACCCATTACCCCTGGTCCTGTCGCTCCCTGCCCTTGTAAAAAGTCCCCCCCAGCTTCCCTGTAGCCCCTTCAGGTACTGGAAGGCTGCAATATGGTTGTCAAGTTCTCCCCATCTAAAGAGCCAGGAAGTTTCCTGTTACAAATGGAATTAATGAGTGATTGTGTTCAGTACATTTTGAGGGCTCCCCAGAAAAACTTCAGCTCTTACTTTGTTTAGACATAGCATTCTACCTTCTCCGTTCTTCCAGCTGAAGTCGTACAGGAGCAATCCATTCTAATGGAAAGCAGCGTGGAAAAATGCGGGACAGAAATAAACTGCAATGGAGTGATACAAATGACGGACTTCCCAGACTCCGGCAACCAAGGGTCTGTGCGACTTGAGGATGACCTCCGTAACGCCAACGACTGCGGCGATGACCCCCACGCGCAGAAGGAGGAGAACTTCCGTCGCTGCAATTACAGCCAGCGTAACGGCGACTCGGAGAGCAGGCCGCAAGAAGCGATGTCGGACTCGTTCGTGCCCTTGGTTTCGGAAGATTCCATGGTGTGTCAGCCCACGTCCAATGAAGAGCGATCGTTCAGTGAGCAGGAGATCAACCACCTGCAGGAGAGCATCCGGACGGAGATCCCTTCAGAGGACGAGAATGAGAATAACGGCCCGTCCGACAACAAAGGTATAGAAGGGACCCTGTGGGAAAGGGCTCTCTGCGCCTTGGTCTGGGAGCGCTGTGCTGCAGCACTTCATCAGAATGTTAGTAGAAACCTCCCTTCTGCAGGCTGAGGTGATCAGAACTGCCTGTTTGGGCCTTTTCCTCCTCGGAGTAATTAACCTGACAGCCCAGCTCTGAGATGTTAGCTGTTTGTAGCTTCCGTGTCTACTCATACCTTAGTTTAGACTAAATGCCTATTAAAAAGTACCTCTACGTCTGTTTTTCAGGGTAGGAACATCCCGTCCTTTGTTGCTTGTGTGATTTTGATTTATAGTTAGGAATGCGAGTCTACAAACTGTCACTGGCCGTTAAATTACTGTTCAGTGTGTTCTGACAGTTTTGCTCTTAAATGGGTAACTCCTCTCAGTTCCTTGAGATGGGTAAACGTTTTCCTGGAACTGGAAATGCAGCCTGACTGAAACACAGCTTAAACTGAGTAGGAAAAAAACCCTCTGGTGTGTTTTTTTTTGTTTGTTTGTTTGTTTTTTTAATAAGGTTTGTTTAAGAAGGGAAAAACTAAGTCCTGTAGGTTTAGGAGAACATAAGGCACATAGCAGTGTGCAGCAGTTTAAACTTATTCCAGGTTTGTGTTATTAAAATACTTGAATCTGTTGATAAAACTGTCCTTTTTTGCATCCTTGAGGCAAGGGCAGGTGAAGTGTAGCTGCTTGGAGGGGGGGAGAAACTAACATTTGTGCTTCAAAAATAAAAATCCTGCGGCATTTTCTTGGGGGAGTGCTGCTGGGGAGTTGGGAACGAGCAGAAGTGAGATTTGAACGCTTTGAAACTCGAACGGTGTTTTGTTGGATCCGCCTGCTGGGTTAAGAAGTGGATTTTGCTTCTCGCAGCGCTCTCCCACCGTGCTTTAGAGCTACAGCTGATGGAACTTACTGACTTTGCTCTCCCCTGTCACTGATGTTTTCCAGTATGTGCTTTAGCTCTTGTAACTGTCTCTGTTCCCCCGGGGAGTGATGGGTATGTCAAAAAGACACTATAATATGTGTGTGGCACCGCCTTCCAAGGTGTAGGAAGACTTAAAGGTTGAGAGGCTTCTGGTTCTGGCAGTGCCCTCGGTCAAAAAGCCAGTCTAGGTGTTGGCAGACCTTTTAAGGCTGCGTGAAGAGTGCTGGGAAACAGTCAGTGTTGCATATGCTTGTCCTTCTGCTTTCTAACACCAGTCGGGTCTTTCTGGTCGTGACTCTGCCATTCATGGTGCGGCCTGGCGCTGGTTTTCATCCCTAGGCTTTGGGGAGGGAAAAGTTCTGATCCGGAGCAAGACCCTTCCTGAGCAGGGGGAGGGCGGTAGGATTGGGATGGCAGATGGTGACACTGTGTAGCTTTAATCAGCTGTTGTACATGTTGCCTCTAGGAAAATCAGCGGCTGGGAATTTCCTTCTTAATCCTCTTGAGCCCAAGAATGCAGATAAGCTCAAAGTGAAGATAGCTGACCTCGGAAATGCCTGCTGGGTGGTAAGTTCAGTCTCTTCACACTGGCTCTTTAAACTTGCTAACTCACTCACAGTATGCCAAGATGGGAGAGAATCTGTGAAGTAAGTCTGTCGTAGACCTGCTTGTGAAAGTACTGACAGCTTGAAACTGGGAGGGGAGGGGAAGGAGTTGGGGAGTAGGGACAGAAAGAAATGGGCCTCTAACACAGGATCTCAGCTGGTGTTCTGGGACCCCCTTTAGTTGGTTACTTCTAGCAGGCCCGTGAGGAGTGTGGCATTTAACGTGTAGAAATCTGTGTGTGAAACTTCTGAGGGAGCCTGTAGCTCTCCTGGAGGACGAGGCAGCTGCACACAGTTGCTCTGATATGCTAGTTCTGTCGTTTATTAGCTTATCGGACCATTTTGGCGTGTCCACGAGCACGTGGAACAGACTCATAAAGAGCTCTGTTCTGTGGTGGTGGTGCTGTGCTGCTTTTAAACATTTGACATTTCACACAGAAGCAGTATCTATTTTATTTGGCTTTTTAAACGGCAAAATACTTCAGATCTTGTGGGAGAGAGTCTCAAATTTGGAATTGCAGCGGCTGGCAAGGCGGTCTATTACATGGGTGTTGATCTGCTTTGAGGAAGGTGAATTGTGGCCTGTCCCCCAACCCTGGGGGAGGGTGCAGCTGCTGAAACAGTCTTCCCTTATTCTGTTTCTGTGGCTTGCTTTCCTCCAAATTGCTGGACTGGTTTACTTAAGGAGGAGCATCTGGTGTAGCATTTGTAGGAATAGAAGGAAATTTGTAATGAGGATACAAAATTCAGATGAAATGTAATGGGAACGAGCTTTGGTCTGCTCTGGCCTTCCAGGTGGTTGATTCTCCTCTTCTAAGCAGTGTTTACTAAAATGCTTTTTCTGTTTAGCACAAGCACTTCACTGAAGACATCCAGACGAGACAGTACCGCTCTCTGGAGGTGCTGATAGGCTCAGGGTATAACACCCCCGCTGACATCTGGAGCACGGCGTGCATGGTGAGTGGTGTCCTCCGAGGGGCTTCAGCCGCGTCTGCGGAGCGATCTAGGACACTCGTGTGTGCTCCTCGCTCTGGACCACGAGTCACCGGCCAAAAAGCCCTCACAGGTCTTCCTCCAGCTTCCAGACTTGCTGAATCCCATCTTCCCATACCAAAGTTGTCTGCAGTCTAATTTCATGTTTTAATCATACACATCCTCGGCATGTTTGGAATTATCTCATGATGTGAGCAATGCAGAGACGAGGCTGAAGCTGTTCCTGCAATAGCTGGCAAATGTAGAATATGCCTAAATATCAGCCTAGTCGGTTACTGATTCTGCCTCTTTGGGGTCTCCATTCTGTGTTTTCTGCAAATCAGAGCTTGGGGTTTATGTAAGATGTGAATTTTTTTTTTTTTTTTTTTAATAATTGCATGGGAAAAGAGAATGCGGTCTCTGCAGAACATGTGGCCAGAATTACACAGGGTTCCCCCCGAGTGCCTAGCTCGATAGCTTGACAACAGCAGCAGGCTGTAAAGAAAACTAAGAATACAGAAGGGTGGAGCACTGCTTTGGGTAAAAGTGAATACGTAAAGGGTAAATGTGTTGTGGAACTGAGGAGTGCTTAAGCGAAATGAATGCAATTCTCATTTAAAACATGGTTTGTATCTACAGACATGTTCAGAGATGGACCGTTTGGAAAATCTCTAATATCTGCAATTTGTGGAGAGGGGAGAATCTTTGAGGGTGCGCTGGCAGCCCAGAAAG
>NW_010234617.1:0-7688 GCF_000690775.1 Eurypyga helias
CCCCGTCCCCACGGCAACTCGCCTCTACCCGCTGCCGCGTGCCACGTGACCGCGCAACCTGGCAAGCACCTGGGGGGCGGGGCGTCAGCGCCATTCGCCGCCATTTTGCTAAAGGGAAAGACGGAGGGAGGGGAAGGCAACCTCGCCCCAGGTTGAAGTTGATGGGTGCCATTTTGGGAAAGGGCAAGGTAAATTCTGGCTGCTGGAAAGCGTGCCGCCATGCTGGAATTGGGCACTGAGTAGCGAGTGAAGCTACTGTGGAGCCATCTTGGTTGTGGGAGCGCTGAGGGGAGGCGGGGTCGCGGCTGGAAGGCGTCTCTCTGGGAACACAGAGAGAAGCTGCGCTTAGTGCCGCATGAACAGCCGGGTTGCGAGATCCGCGCCGAACTGGCGTTCTTTCTCGTGCCCTCTGGCCAAGCACGGCAGTTTTCCTGGGAGAGGAATGGCGTTTCCCAGTAAACCTCTCATTTCCAGGCGCTGGCCAGCAGCCAGCTGGGCGTTCCCCGTCCTCAAGCTGCAACCAAATCCCTCCTAAAGGAGGCAAAAATCGGCACCTCAAATCATAGAATCACAGAATGGTTTGGGCTGGAAGGGACCTTACAGACCATCTAGTTCCAACCCCCCTGCCATGGGCAGGGACACCTTCCACTCGACCAGGTTGCTCCAAGCCTCATCCAGCCTGGCCTTGACCACTTCCAGGGATGGGGCATCCACAGCTTCTCTGGGCAACCTGTGCCAGTGCCTCACCACCCTCTCTGTGAAGAACTTCTTCCTGATATCTAATCTAAACCTCCCCACTTTCCATTTAAACCCGTTACCCCTTACAGAAGCAGAACGTCCCAGCGCGTTGGGAGGAAGAGCTTGGCTTGCTGGCACAGGAACAGGCAGGGGGTGGCCCTGGGCCGCGGGGCCACCCCGGAGGGACCCTGCCCCGGAAAGGGGTGCTGGCAGCCTCGGGGGCTCCCTGGGAATCCCAGCTGGCCCCAGTCAGATCCGCAGCTGCGTCAGCAGGACCCCAGGGAGGGATCCTGAAAGTGGGGCTAAACAGGCCGTTCTGTTTCCCAGCTTTCACGGGGCAGGTGCATAAAACCGAACAGGCCGAGACGGTGCTGTGCCGCCTGTTGAAAGAGTCCGTGAGGACAGCCGGGGTGTCCCCTCGGGCTCCAGCATTCGGCTCAGAGAAAAAGCGATTGGGAGATTGGCGATCAGCTTGATTGATCATCCTGCAGAAACCCTTAAAGGGATTGAAGTCTGTCTGCTGCCCGCGGTGTTTTACGGGGGCGACGCAGCCATGTGATTAAAGGAGCAAGATGCAGTGGCTGATGTCTTGTGGGCAATGTGTTAGAGCTGTGGGAAAGCCCTGGTTTTGCAGGTTTCTGGCCGTAAAGAATGTTGTCATTCGAGCCATTGCCTCTCTTGCCCATGTCACTGAGGGATCTAATGTCTCAGCGATGACATTACCTGACTGACGCTTCCTGTTTGTTTCTTTTTGAATAACAATACCAAACACTCACAAAACATTTTGCACTTTACAGCAATATCAAACTAACTAATGAACTTGCTCACACCCAGATGAGCTGTACGATGTCATTATTACCTGCAGAAGGACAGAGTGACTTCCTCAAGGCTACAGTGAGTCAGGGGTAGAGGTAGTTATGCTCATGATCCTAATTCATATTCATTCCAGCAGACTGTACAGCTTTGCACACCTGGAAGGTTTGCAAAACTGTCATGAATTATTAATTGGTTGATTTTGATAATTTCTCAAATTAATGCATCAATTTATTCCAGGTAGAAGGCTTCAGCTGTGGAATTCACTCATAGGAGCCTAAAAATCTCACCTCTCAAAACTTATTTCCATCCTATGATGTGCTGAGTGTCTCCCTTTTTCAGTAGGTAGAGAAACATTCTTAGATTCTGTTTTAGTGGGAAGAAGAGGATATTTTGGTGAGACTATGAGGACATCTATTCTGCACTGGAAATCTCGACCTTGCTTTTTACCTGGTTTGGTTGTTTTGGTTTTTTTTCTTTCTTTCTTTACATGGCCCAAGGGCATGTGAACCTTTGTAAGCTCAAATATAACCAATAAAATTATTGAGGACTTATTCATGGCTTCTTTTGTAGATAATTTTCCACTGTTAATGCTTTTCTATTTCAGCTGCTTTTTCTTGCTAGTATTTCAATCTCAGCTAGCTCAAAGAACACCTGTTGTTCTGAGATGACTGATTGACTGATTTGAGATACCAAAATCCAGATCTCAAAATATGTTTCTATTTGTATGCCCAGATCTAAAAAGAAAAAAAAAAAAAAGCCACACAATCCCACACCCTGGAAAACTGTGCTACCTGCATCAGAAATAAAATTGTTCCATACAGACACAGTCAAGAGCTGCTTTTTGCATGTATCTGTAGTTCCAGAATGTATAAAATGCATCATTTCACCTCTTGCTTCCTTTGATCTTTCAGTCCCAATATCAGTTGTTACAGTGAAGAAATGCAGAAGTGCATCAGCTATGTTTATTTCTAATAATGATATGAACTGCTTTTCTTCAGTGGAAACCTCTCAGGACCCTGAGAACAGAAACCTCAACAGAGAATAGGAACCTTCCACAGAACAGCAGGACCTGCTCGCCAGACATTGTTCTTAGTAGGTACCATGTTAGGAAAAGGCAGGTGAAAAGTGATAAAACAGGTGTTTGATGACTTTTCTCTCAGTGAAAATAATGGTTTGACTGAAATTTTTTTTTAGAAATTAGTCTAACCAAATGGATGGAAAGCATCCCTTTCACCGAACTCGAGAGGGCTATGATTCCAGGTCAGGAAGGACCACAAGTATAGAATGATTTGGTAATTTAGGCTTCATATAACATGCACATCAGTAGAAAAACTGTGGATTAAAAAGTCATGCTATGGCTGGAAAAAGGAACCAAATTTCTTCATCCAGTGGTTAAATATTATAGAGCTGCCCAGTGTTGTTCTCAAGGAAGCCAGTATGTCCTATTTTAGAGCTTTTAAATTTGCTTATCTGTTTCATTTCCCCTTAGCATGTGAATCATCACACATTTTTTGTGATAACCAAGAGACATACCCAGGTTCTTAGAAGTAGAACTGAATCTTTCAAAACAGAGTTTAAGAAAAAAATCAGAGCACAGAATAAATTATTCTGATAACAGAGAGAAAAGGGAAACTGTGTTTATTAAATCATTTTCCACCTGTGTAATTGAATAGGATTATCTGATAAAAGAATTACTCCTGTGAAAGCTGCACCCAACCTCAGATTCAGTTTATATAAAAATTTGTAAATATGCAGCCTAATGAAGTGCATAAAATTCTGTTGTCCTTTGTTAACTAGAACTGTTCACAAACTTCCTCCCATTAGCAGGCAAAAGGAAAAAAACAGTAATATGAATTCTGAAAAGAATTAATTCTTTTTGCACAAACACCTAAAGTAATTGTGATGTACTTTTATGAGCTCTTCTTAGGTGGATTCTTACTTGATTCTATGATAAGTTTGTTGGGGAAGGCAAGTGACAAGTCCTTCAGTCAAAAAAAAACCAACCCTGTGCTTTGAACATATACAAGTAAACACAAATAAATACATATACACTCCGCAGTATTTTATTTCTGTGGAATGATTTCTCTGCAGAGGATATTGTGTCATAGAATCATAGAACGGTTTGGGTAGGAAGGGACCTTACAGACCATCTAGTTCCAACCCCCCTGCCATGGGCAGGGACACCTTCCACTAGACCAGGTTGCTCAAAGCCTCATCCAGCCTGGCCTTGAACACTTCCAAGGATGGGGCATTCACAGCTTCTCTGGGCAATCTGTCCTAAATAAGTGGTTTGTAATATACTCAAATCATGTAACTAGGCAATATTTTCAATAAAACTTTTATAAACTTACTAAAAGTACTCCTAGATTTACCAAGATTGGTACTATCCTTTAGGTATATTGCTATGTCACTTTGTTGCCTTTTTCCCCCCGAAAAGTTTAGATTAACAAGGTATTAAAAAAAAAAAAAAAAAGGAGGCAAAATAAGCTTGAGAGACATGTGAGCTGTTGCCTCATTGCTGTATTCAAGAGCAGCTTCCTGTTGCTTTATCTGATGAAGCAGTTTTGCTTCTCAGAAGGAGACACGGCTTACACTACTGATGGCATCAGAAGGCTACTGCTAAGCGGGGACAGGTGGCTGCCTAGGTAAGTGCTCAAAATCCAAGGAATCAGGTACACATCTTATGTTCTGGTACAGATTTCAACCTGTCTCTCCCTTAACGTGATGCTGACTTACAACAAAAAGAAGGGATGAAGAAGAAGCTGGAGAAGGTTGCTATAGGAGGAGTATTTCACTCCCAGCACGAGTGAAACATGAGACTAAACAGCAGATGACATCAAAAGATTGAATTAGGAAACACTTACCAGCTTGATTTATTGTTGTGGTGGCATTGCCATGATCAAAATACCTGTTGCTTAGCAAAGGGGAGAAGGATGGAGAAGAGTATTTGGGAGTGAGTTCCCAGGATTCTGAGCTGTGCCAACTTCACTGCAAAAAATGCCTCAGGCCTCACAGGGGGGTTGAGTAGTTCTTCTATTATTGTTCTTTAATATTTTGTGACACTAACAAAGTACCCAGAGCTATTTATATATACACTATAGATATATGTATATACTGAATACACACAATGCTTAAAACTTAGCAGAAAATGTAGCTGTGCTAAAAGTAACTTCTTAGAATACTGAGTATCATGTACATGAAAATACTTTGTACAACATATTTCTGTATGCATAGAGGAAAATATGATGCACATAAAGATAGAGCAAAATAATACTCGGCTGCATGGCCTACATCCTAGAAATCATAGCTTTTTTTTCTATTTGTTCATGTTAACAGACTTTTTGAATCTCTATAAAACAGTCCATAAAGTGTATCTTAAAGTTAAAAAGATTGAGGTCTTTTGGACCTGTTTGAGTCTTTACAAAATCTCAATGAGATTGAAAATGAGTGTTTCACTCCATGTGAGTGAAATTAAGAGTTATATGAGGAAAAATGCTGTTCATTTTAAGCAAAAATGTCCATGTTACTGAAAGGCATATTTCAACTCTCCTAAACTGTGAAGTTTTTCAGAATTAAGTATTGAGATCTGCTTATTAGGAAAAAAGATCCAGCTATGGAAGGTCCTTGTACTTGAGGAAATCAGCGTGGCATTTTAACCTTTTTTGAGAACCCAAAGCAATCTAATTCTTTGAAATTGCTTTGAGAGAAAAAAGAAACCAAGAAAACCATCTGTCCTTCCATTTATGGCTGATATACAATAGCACCAGTACAGCAGCTACTGCATAGCTCACACATTATTTTCTTTCCCTGAAACTTATCTAAAAAAGCAAAGTACTTGCAAAAAAACACATTGTAATGAATTTTACTTACAGCAACTTGCCCTTTTATGGACTTGAATTTGATATAAAGGGTGAAATGTATCAGTTGCAGATGTTTCCAAAATGAACTGGTGTTTATGAAAGACTTTTTTTTTAGTTAGTGGCTAAACTTTTTTGTTAATAATACAAAATCCTTACAGTCTTTTTCATCTTTCCTCATTTCCCAAACTATAGTAGAATTCATTTATCTGAAAAATAAGAAAGTTTCTCCCATTCTTCCCTTAGAATGTTGTTCACAGATAAGAGTACAGAATGTACTTTTGTATTTGTGCCCATGAAAGTATAACTTACACTTACTTTGTTACTTTCAAAATGTCGTAAATGGAGAGACTGCATAAAGCTCTCTTTGAGTCTGAAAAAGATACTGTAGGAATGCATCAGCACTAGTACAATATGTATGTGAGTACTCAATGAGTACTTTTCTCCAGGAACGTTCACAGGGTTGCTTTACAGGCTTGTTTGCATACATTACTTGAAGCATAGCATTTGCTAGTCCATTTTGCTAAATTTTATGTCTGACTGATCTTCTTCTGAGTTCTTGTACAACAGATTTTCTGTAGCAAAATGGCAAAGAGACAATGATAATTATTGAATAATGTGGCTAAAAATAAAAATTACTCGTGAGTTTTTTTTTTTTTAATCTAAAACACATCGGATACCAAAACAAATCTATAAAATAAGTCACAAGTCTACAGAATTAGTCTCAGTGGGTTTGGAACATGAAAGTCAAACCATTAGACTATATCATTAAACAGAAATTCTTTGATTGTTTTTTCTAAAAAAATAACATCCAGTGGGAAAAATTGTCAGACATTGTGTTTTAGGATAGCTGTAAGCAAATACCATCCTCCTGGGCAAAACAAAGAAGTATGCTCACTCAGCAGCTGAGAGAAAATATGGGAATGCATTCAGGTAAGACAAATAACTTTGTATTACATAGTCCTAATTATCAGAAAAAACCTAAGCAAGGAAGTGTGATATGGATCACTTTCCCCGAAATTAGACCGCAAGTAGCTATAATGAAATGTGATGTAATTAGGGCAAAAGAGTGCTTTCTGCTTTTATGTTTCTGTGCCAGAATCTGCAGCATGCACTGTGGCATACTTCATTTGCGGGCTCTTTGACACGCTTCAGTATAGGTCATCAGCACTTGGCAGGATGACACACTTCTGGTTGTTACTCTCATTGGAAACATGTCCTCATATAAGTAGCACCAATGTGTCATCCAAGCTGGGATGTAGATTACCTGGGAAATTTCAGACAACCTGCAGGGCTTTGTTCATAAAACTATTGGTGATACTGGTTAAAAATAAAATAAAACCATGGGGTACAATGACCTGTGAATATGAAGAACAGGAAAAAATTGCCAAGGTGGCAAATTTCATGTGGTCTCAACTCTCTCCTTTGAATTGCATCTTCAGCGCCCCAGCCTGCCATTAGCCAGTTATATGTTAGAAAATAGTTCCTTAAGGCAGATGGCAGAAGGGCAAAGCAAGGTCTTGCCCCAGAGAACGTGTGGTTTATTCAGACAAGTGCAATTTAAGGACAAGTGTTCTACCTATGATCAGTGAGATAGCAGAGCAAAACTTTTAGAAACAATGAGGTAAAAAGAGAAAGATTGGGAAAAACTAATCTTTCTCTGTCTAGGGTGATATGAAGAAATCAGCATGTTGGTCTGTGAGTAGATATGATAAAGCTGACAAAAGTAACTGTGAGAGGAGCTGTTGTGAGCAACATGGAGACAAGTTTGGAGCTTATAAGGATGATGAGTCTGTAATATAACAAGTCAACTAACAATGGAGAAAGAGTTTGTGGGGGAGGCAGAAGGAATTCCAGTTTCTCAGTCACACGAGTAGTGAACACTGCCTCATACACTTGCTACACTACACACATGCTTCTGAAAGGACACATTTCCCTGTTAGACATGAAGAGACCTGCCATAGGAAAAGAGATGCTAAAATGTTATTAGAAGAAGAGTTAAGTATTTTATCTTTTAGTCATCTGGTCAGTCTGCATGTGTTTGCTTTGCTTTTAGTGAGAAGTGGGTCAGCAAAACCCTGGGTTCCAATTTCTAGAGCTAGATTTTTAATTCGTGACACTTATCTATACTGGTAAGCTTATGATGCTCTATTTACCATGTGGTTTTATTAAACCACACTGAAAAGCAGATATCTTCTGTTTGTCTTAAATGTAGACACTGCTTTTTTTTTGCTTTTTTTTTTACTTAGTCGACATGTAAGTAAAGCAGCTCAATGG
>NW_010234617.1:7699-20427 GCF_000690775.1 Eurypyga helias
GCTGAAGAATTTTATTCGTCTTTCAAGCCTGTGAAGGAATTTAGCTCTAACTATGAAAAGCTGAACAACTTGATCAAATAAAGCAGTGACAGGTAAAATTAAATACATGCTTTCTGACTAGTTTTGTCATTGCTCCTTTCTTTTCTAAATATGCATGAAAGTGGGTTTGGGTTTTTTTAATGGAAAACAGATCCATCCAGGTTTTTATAACCTCTCAACATGGGCAATAAATCTGCTTGGGTTTCTCTTGTAGACCCACAAACCTAAACACACACACATATCAAACCCATAAAAGGCAGAATGAAATTGCCTACCACACAGGAAAATCCCTACACCCAAGTTGTCTCCAGTTTGAGCTGTTTCCCATGTGGGAACAGTTGTAGATGCTTCTGTCTTGCAACCTACTCATTCTACAGCCTCTTCACCTCCTCTGCTGGCAGTCTGGGCTCAAACCACAGATGATTTGTCACAGGCAGTCTCTCCAGTAGATAGTATATTTGTGAGTAAAACTGGACCACAACAAATATTCCCCATTCTCATGGTTCCTGAACTTAACAATTAGATCTTTGGAGAAGAGAATTACTGAATGTCAGAGCTGTGATATAATCAGTGAGTACTGGTTGTCTCATAGCTATGGTTGTACACCCTTTCTTGCCTAAAGGTCAACCCTGCTAAAGTGCTTCTAAGGCTCACACACGCAACTTCTCCAGTCACACTGCTTTAGTCAGGGTTCCCATTTTGCTGGTATTTTCATATTGAAATTATTGACACCCACAGCCCTGGTAGTGTCTAAGATAAGCTTATATGGTAATGGTTTTATAAACTCATACATAGCAATTGTAATTCTTAGAGGAAAGAAGTGCAAATGAAAAACTATACTCAGAGAGTCCCCACCTCACATGAGTCTAAGTGCCACCCTGGCAGCCTCTCCTGTGCATGCAGGAACCCAGTAGGCTGTCAGGTTCGATGTGAGGGTTTCTGGGACATGCAGCAAGCTTTGCTGGAATAGTACAGTTGTTGGCAAGTTCTTGGGGTATTGCATACAAAGGAGGGGAGGGGAGCGGAGGCGGAGAAGTGTGAGGATACAAGAAGAAAGTGATTCACAACAGGGAAACATACCACCCACACATTCTCCTCTTCTGAGCAGATAGTAACATCTAACAGTACCTGAATCCCTGTCTTTCTATCCTTATCTCTCCTTTGTCTTAGAGAAGAAGAGGTCATTGGGGATAAGACATCTGCCGTATTCATATGGCCAAAACTCTATCCTACTCACCAGAATAATAGAAAGTGCTCTTCTGTTGTTTGTGGTGCCCATTCTGATCTGCTTCAACTCTCCCACAAGAGAGGCCTGGGACTGCAAGACACTACCCCTCTGGAAGTATCTTAACTACTCATCCTGCTTCTCCTGAGGAAGTTTGCATCTTACTGACCTTGACCACCTTTGGGTTCCTTTTTCTATGCACTCCCAACTGCAGGAGTGTTCAGAACCTTCAATCTCCTACAAGCACAGTTTCTTCCTTCTAAAATAAGACACCCATCAAGAAGCCAATTAAAAAAAAAATGTTGTTACAACTGACATTTTTCTTTTTTTGGTAGCAGAAGGCTGGAATCTTACCAACCAGGTCCTGAGGAACTGACAGATGACCACCCATCAGACTACAGAGGGGTTTTTATTGCATTCAGGCTGGAATTAGCCCAAAGATACTACTTGGTGTGGACAATGAACAACACTGCTAAGTGCCATGATGATCACACCCTGGATAAGTATTTGTTTCCATTTGTGTACAGCATTGTGATGATGATCAGTATTCCCACCAACTGCATATCCCTCTGTGCATCTTGCATTCAGGTGAGGAAAAAGAATGAGTTGGCAGTATACCTCTTCAGCCTATCCCTGGCTGACCTTTTGTACTCTCTGATTCTGCCTCTGTGGATTGATTATGCCTGGAATGGAGATAACTGGCGGCTCTCTGCCTTGCTTTGTCAGATTTCTGCCTTCCTCATGTATATGAATTTCTACACCAGCACTGCGTTCCTTGCTTGCATCTCTGTTGACAGGTACCTGGCATTAGTTCACCCCTTGAAGCTCCAGCACTTGCGCACAAGAAGATTTTCATTGATTGTCAGCATAATCGTTTGGCTTCTGGAAACCATCTTTAATTCAGTCATATTAGTGAACAAAGAAGTATTCAATGATCCTTGCAATTTCACTAATCATACGTTATGCTATGATAAATACCCCCTGGAATGGTGGCAGGCATGGATAAATTTATTCCGTATATGTTCAGGGTACCTAGTCCCTTTGATAATCATTGTGTTTTGCTACCATAAAATCTACCAAGTGGTGAGGTGTAACCAAGCCACAGTAGATGAAGAAAAGAAAAAGGTGAGGAAACTTATTCTGAATATCACAGTTACTTTCATTGTTTGCTTCACTCCTTATCACGTTATATTGCTTATTCGCAGCATCAAAGAACCTTACACCACTGACCCTCAGCTTTTGCAGCTGATGTATAAGGTTTTCAGAATCACACAAGCCTTAACAAGTCTGAACTGCATTGCCGATCCCATTCTTTACTGCTTTGTGAGTGAAACTGCACGAACAGACATACTGAATTTGCTCAAGTGGTGCTTTTGCCTACGCAAGCATGAGGGCAACCAAGCAACAGACCATGCTCTGTGCAGTTCTGCCACAAAGAGCAGTGCACTGACCACCTACAGAACTTCCTGTGTAACAGAAACTGAGCAAGCACATTCAAGGCAAAATTGAATAACCTAGAGGAGAAAGAAAGAAAACTTCTTCCCCAGAGTGTACCTAGGAAATACCCACAAAGTCACAGATACTAATCTAAGTGAAAACAGTAGCTGGAGCTAATAAGAACATATTACAGGGTCAATGAAGTCAAGGGAGCAACAACACATATCTTTAATCAGGTGTGGTACAAAAATCAATGTCAACAAACAAATGCACAGTCAAGCAAGATGACCATGGCGTGCTGACGATTCCCTACAGAACTGCCTCCTGTCACAGCTTGCTAGCTAGCCCACAGGCTGGGCATACAAGTACTCAGCTGGAGGAAGGCTAAAGTCTTATTAACCTGGTCATTTGTTTCCCAGTTTTAGTAGAAACCTGTCGTGGTTTAACCCCAGCCGGTAACTAAGCACCACACAGCTACTTGCTCACTCTCCTTATGATGGGATGGGGGAGAATCAGAAGAGTAAAAGCAAGAAAACTCATAGACTGAGACAGAGACCAAGGAAGGTCTCTTCCATTCACCAGGCAGGTGTTCAGCCATCTCCAGGAAAGCAGGATTCCATCATGTGTAATGGTTACTTGGGAAGACAGATGCCTGACTCTGAACATTCCCCATTCCTTCCTCATCCCCCAGCTTTATGTGCTGAGCATGATATCATATGGTATGGAATATCCTTTTGGTTAGCTGGGGTCAGCTGTCCTGGCTGTGTCCTCTCCCAGCTTCTTTTGCACCTCCAGCCTCCTCACTGGTGGCATGGTGTGAGGGGCAGAAGAGGACTTGACTCTGTGTCAGCACTGCTCAGCAGTAACAAAACCATCTCTGTGTTATCAGCACTGTTTCCAGCACATACTAGCTACTGTGAAAAAAAAAACCTCTATCCCAGCCAAAACCAGCACAAAAACTAATTCTTACTTGGGAAGGAGCCCCAAAAGGGATTTTTTTTTTTTTTTAACAGTACTGTGATAGTTGATAAAGCACGCACACACATGGACATCATTTGAATGATTGACAAAGGAGCAGACTGAGGGAGTGGTAAATGTTCTCTCCAATTTCATGATGTAATTTATGCTGCTATGATGGTTCCTGTGTTCCAATAATGGCTCAAGTTCTCCTTCAGCATACCTCTGAGATTATCCACTTCTTAAAATTGTTTACCTCATGTGGATGGGTACTTACCTACTCTTAAGCTTTTCAGATTTTGTTTTCTTTGGAAAATATATGTTCTAACATATAATCATATGTCATGCAGTTTCATTACAATATCGATATTGGGTTTCAGATTGTTGAAGATTCATTACTTCAAGTGCCTATAAAGATCCAAATTCTACCCACTGGTCGTTTAACTTGGATGATTTTTTTCATTATATATGCGGGGAGGAAAGGATTGAAAGGTGAGGTTTCACGTCTCCACAAAGTAAAGGATCAGTCTTTAACCTTGCTTATTATGACTGAAATCAGGAGTGAGGTTCCATTTGCAGAGTCAATAGAGCAAGACAGTTTATATCCATTTACTTAACTGCTCCTGGAGGCCTCAGGTAGGTGTTCCAGGGTTTCAATCTGCCAGTTTAAAAAAAAAAAAAAATATCCACACCAAACAACAAACCCAACAATCAATACTGACAAACCAAAAAAGAACACAAATGCACCAATAAACAATAAGAATGGCAGTAAATGAATTCACATTTTGAAAGGGTTGAAGTGTGTTGGGTTTGTGTGGCAAGGTTTTGGTAGTGGGGGAGTACAGGGTGGCTTCTGTGAGAAGGTGCTAGAAGCTTCCCCTATGTCCAATAGGACCAATGCCAGGCAGCTCCAAGATGGACCCACCACTGGCCAAGGCTGAGCCCATAAGTGATGGTGGTAGTGCCTCGGGAATAACATGTTTAAGAAGAGGAAAAAAAAAGAAAAGGGAAACTGCAGCTGGAAAGAGGAGTGAAAATACATGCAAGGAACAGCTCTGCGGACACCCAGGTCAGTGGAGAAGGAGGGGGAGGAGGTACTTCAAGCACCAGAGCAGAGATTCCCCTACAGTCCATGGTGCAAGCCCATGGTGAGTCCAGCTCTGTCCTGCAGCCATGGAGGGTCATGGGGGAGCAGATACCCACCTGCAGCCTGGGGAGCACCCCACGCAGGTCCAGGGGGATGCCTGAAGGAGGTCGTGACCCCATGGAAGCCCATGCTGGAGCAGGCTCCTGGCAGGAGCTGTGGCCCCCTGGAGAGAGGAGCCCAGGCTGGAGCGGGTTTGCTGGCAGGACTTGGTTCCCCGGGGGGACCCAGGCTGGAGCAGCTGCTCCTGAAGGACGGCAACCCGTGAGAGGGACCCACGCTGGAGCAGTTTGTGAGGAACTGCAGCCCGTGGGAAGGGCTCAGGTTGGAGAAGTTGGTGCAGGACTGTCTCCCATGGGAGGGACCCTGCACTGGAGCAGGGGCAGAGTGTGATGAGTCCTCCCCTGAGGAGGAAGGAGCGGCAGAGACAGTGTGTGATGGACTGACCACAAACTCCATTCCCTGTGCTGCTCGGGGGAGGACATAGAGGAATTGGGAGCAAAACTGAGCCTGGGAAGAAGGGAGAGGTGAGGGGAAGGGGTTTTTAAGTTCTTATTATTCTACTCTGATTTGACTGGTAATAAACAAATTTCCCCAAGCTGAGTCTGTTTTGCCCATGCCGGTAACTGGTGAGTGATCCCTCCCTGTTCTTATCTTGACCCAGGACCCTTTCGTTACATTTTCTCTCCCCTGCCCAGCTGAGGAGGACAGTGACAGAGCAGCTGTGGTGGGCACCTGGTCTCCAGCCAGGGTCAGCCCAACACATGAAGTTAGCACAAATCGAAAGTGCAGCTGTTAATTCAGGGATGTGTTCCTGTGTAGGCCTCTGCAACAGCTCTGTGGTTTCGTGGTAGCAGTGGGCACTCAACCCTCTGAAAAAAGTTAAAACGCCATGGAAAGTCTATTTTTTTTTTTCCTCCTCTCACAACCTTTTCACTTTTGCTCAGTAGCCAGGAAGAATGTTTGGTTATGGTGGTCTAGTTGCATAGAGAAAAAAAAATTATTTCCATCAAAAAAATGCCCTTTAGCAAGTCTGTGTAGTAGAAAGATTTTGACCAGTACTTTTTCAGCACACTTCTAGGTTTGACATTATACTTGGAGGATGAGCCTACAGGGGTCACAAGCAATATGGAAACTCTTATGAGAAGATTCCCCCTGTGTGTGAATTACAAAATGCCACTTACATTGTTTTCTTGAGTCCCTGTTTGTGTCTGTTTATACTTTCAATTAATTTCACATTCTGAGAGGGGAACTTGAGAGGCTGAGGAGGCTGGGATTGTTCAGCCTGGAGAAGAGAAGGCTTTGGGTGATTTTATGGCAGCCTTCCAATACCTGTGAGGACAGTATTGAGAAAGTGAAGCCAAGCTCTTCACAGGAGTGCATGGCAGGAGGACAAGAAACCATGTGCATAACTTGAAGCAAGGAGGGTCAGAGTTGTTATAAGGAAAACTGTGAGGACTGACAATCAGTGGAGCAGGTTGCACCAAGATGTTTCACAGATCCATTCTGACTGGTGTTCAAGACCAAACTGAACAAAGTCCAGAGCAACCTGGTCTGGACTCAAAGCTGACCTTCCTTTGGGAAGTAGGTTGGACTAGAGACTTCCTGAAGTCCCTTCCAACAAGAATTCTCCTGTGATACTATGAACTGTATATGTCACTAGTCCGGCTGTTGTCCTCCTCTCTGAAAAAGTATGTTCCCTTCCCTTCTTTGTTTCCATTTGCTGGATTTTGTTTTGATGTGGGATTTTTTTTTTTCTGTTCTACCTTCATACATATCTTGAAGGAAAAAAATATGCAAGCAGCAGTGCAAGTTACTTCACTACAGACTTGTTACTGTACTGACCTATGTATTTTGCAACAAAATGTGAAATTTCACTGCAGAAGTGGAATAAAAGCAGAACTCAGCTTCTCTCTAACTTCATAGAAAAAAGAACTTAGTGGTTCATTTCTGGTTCATGCCAGAAAGTTTGGAATGTTAATTCTGTTGGGGTTTTAAACTTATTTCAAATGAAGAATGATGAAAATTAAAACTAAGAAACAAAACTGAGTCAAATTTAACTTGTACATCAGGAAGCAGTGAGAGCTGGCTGCTGAGCAAGGGACAGGGAGCCAGGAGCTGAGGGTGACAGCCAGGCAGGCTGGGCAGCATCCTCACCGACAAGCCACGCAGTCCCATGGCACCCCAGTGGGGCACACAGAGCAGGTCCAGTGATTGTAGACAGCTACAGCCAACAGCTCTGTGATCACCAGACAATTCCATAGTTACGAGGAAGGTCTGAGGTCAAGCTGGGAAGCCAAGCCAGGAAGGCAAGGTGGGGATCAGCTGCACCATGTCAGCACTGGCCTCCAAACAGGGAGCTAAACTCTAAGGAGGCAGGAAAAGAGACCGCACACCCTGTTGGTAAACTTAGGGGCCCTGGCCCTGTGCAAAGAGCTTAATTTCCACAAAATTTAGCCCTGAGATGTTACACTTTTTAATATTTCACCAATACTCATCAAAACTATAGCTTGGACCAGCTTACATTGTTATGTGTGGATGCTTTTCATACCATCATTTCCTATAGTACCTCCCTGCACTGCTGAAAATCCACTTCAAGATAAAGCAAAATGATGATGGGTGACCTATAGGCTGGCCTTCATGAAAAAGCTCAGATAAGTTCAGGATCCTACCACTATATGATAATAAAATGTAGGTACTTAATCCCTTAGATTGTTCTGAAATGCTCAGTCTATGCATTCAAATCACAACACTCTGGAGAAACGAGGAAGCTTTTAGATATAGATGGAGAAATGAGGAAGCCTTTAGGGGCTACAGTGTCCTGCACTCGTGTGTATTTACCTCATTATTCTTACAGAACTAAAAGTTCCACTTTTTTTTCATTCTCTCTCAAAATTTTCCCAGCTGAACCAAATTTAGCATACGAAAGTGAACATCTATATTCCTCTTAAAATTGCAGTGTTACAGGAGAGGTACTTCGCACTACACAAAAATGGCATAGTGAAAAGTAAATGTCTTCATCCAGGCTCCAATCCATGCATTGAATATTCCACTTAGAATTCCTGGGGGCTCTGCAGACAACAAACAAGGGCAAATTCTCAGAAACTCTTCCCAAAGTAAAGACATTCCTTACAGAAAAGAGTTTATAAAATCCAAATATGTATTTAATGGCAAGAAGAAATGCATGCATTTAAATTCCATTTTCCAGTTCCTAAAAGCATTAATGTATGGCCTCAGTGAGTCCTGTAGTTCCTATCTCATGTCCCAGTCTATACAATAAGAATATGGGTAATTAAAAGGGCTGTAATGGTAATTTAGTTAATATCCACAGGGTATGAATTGTCAGTGCCAAGTGATATTGCTGTCAGCATAGTAACAGCAGAGTTGAATTTATATGTCAATAATTCACTTAAAGCAGAAACCATCTGCCAAAAGTCCAGCAAAGGTATAGCTCAGCTTTGTAAATTGGGAACTTTGCAGTGAACTGTGGTGACCTAGCTGGTAGAATTTCAGACTTCATTTAATCTGTTTTTCCTAGAATCTTAGCCACAACCTGCACTACTGCACTCATGATGCAGATCGTTATTCGTTTCTAACGTAGCTACACATCAACTTCACTTTCTTCATGTCAGTGGGGTCAGTCCTGACGCACATGGTTGTAGACTCCTGCCTAGCCTTTTTTTTTTTTCCTAACACATCTAACTTCAGACCCACTGAGAAAGATGAAGGGAAGTATGAATCTGGGCGATGAGTAATATATTCCACTTCCTGTTTTCATTCACAGAGAATGACACTACTAAAATAATTCTGATTAGTCTAGTGACAATCTTCAGAGATGTCACTCAATTTAATGCCAGTAAAGAAGGGAGCATTGGGCCATAGTTTAGCCATGTGCCACTTTCTGTATTACTTACCGTTTTCATCAGTCATCATTGGTCTAGTTATCTATTTTCTAAGGAGGTAAATGTGCAAACTGTTCATTTGCTCCCTGCCTCCACACAGCACAGAGAGACAACATGGGTGGCAGTATTAGGACCAGAACGACCACAACAGCAGAACATCCACTTGCATGGAATGAGGATGCAGGCAAGGAAACTGAACCATGGCTCTGAGCTCAGCAGGACCCAGGGGCAGCTGCTGCACTGTCATGGTATAACCCCACTCAGCAACTAAACACCACACAGCCTCTCACTCACAACCCCCACTCCAGTGGGATGGCGGAGAGGATCAGAGGAAAAGGTAAGAAAACTCGTGGGTTGAGATAAGAACAGTTTAATAATTGAAAATAAATGAAATAAATTACTAATACTATTAATAATATGTTGTAATGAAAATACTATTACTATGACTACTAATTATAATAATATGTAACAAGAAGGAAAACATCAGTGGGAATAAAAATAGGCAATACAACCTCTCACCACCTGCCAACCAATGCCCAGCCTGTCCCTGAGCAGCGAGAACCAGAGAGAGAGAGAGCCCCCAGCTGACTCCCCCCATCTTATATACCGAGCATGATGTTTGATGGAATTAAATATCCCTTTGGTCAGTTTGGGTCAGCTGTCCTGGCTGTGTCTCCTCCCAACTTCTTGTAGAGAACAAGTTGGGAACACAGCTGCAGTATGAGAAAGTGAAGTCATCCTTGGCTTAATGTAAATATTGCTTGGCAGCAACTAAAATCATCATAGTGTTATCAACATTCTTCTCAGCACAAATCCAAAACACAGCCTGATACTAGCTTCTGTGAAGAAAATTAACTCTATCCCAACCAAAACCAGCACATGCACCCAGAGTACAGGGGTGCCAATGGCCAGGGTTTTCCTTACACATGACACATCAGCTCCTCATGATCTCAGAGCTCTGCAAGAGGGCAGTTTGCCCCTGCCCAAGGCCACCTGCTCCACTGCACCTGCAGGGTCCCTGACAGCACTGATCCAAGGCAGCATCTGATATGAGATGCTTCAGTGGTGATAAGGGGTAAGAGAGCAAAACTCCTGGTGTGTATCATAAAGGTTTTTCCTTTATTGCTGCACCACAGTAGCTGTTACTGATAAATTGCTAGTCTATTCTGACACAGGGATGTTTTGGCTGCTCAGCTACGAATTGAAAGTAACCTAATTTCATCTAAATCTTGTAATATCCTAGAAAAACCTAGATTCTGTTCTGTTCTCTTTTGGGGCTTTGGGAAGAAAACAAAACAACAACAACCAAACAGAAAATAGTAAAAGTCTGTATCAAATGACATGCAAAAAGCCTGATCTAGGTGAATACAAAGACACTGCAAAAGACAGTGTCAGATCCTCATCTGTGCCAACCCAAATGCACTGTCAGCGGAGTGTATCACCTGCAGCCTCTATCCAGCCCGTGTACCGCAGAGCTAAAACATGTCTCATGGCATCTCTAACCGAACATTCCTTTTAACAACTGATGTGCAAGGTGATGGATGTTTTTCCAAGCCCTCATGAATAACGACACCCAGGAACAATCTTATGTCAGATTTCTAGCATTTTATCACAGAGTTTATTTGTGTCTTGATCTCAGCCCTTACTCAGGGATATATTAAGCTTTTGGAAAAATTCTCACCCCAAGTTTTCTTCATCTGATAGTTGGTACCTTAGCAGATGTCATGGCAAGTACTAAATCCAGAAAGCTACAATCTAAAGGAAAGGTACATACATTGTCTTATGTTTCACATATACTTAGCTGTTTGTGTGAGGAAACGCTGGCAGGAAAATTTAGTTGACCCTGTAATCCTGTAAATGCAGCATGGGCAGAATGCCTTACACTCACATCCTTAAATGAAATGAACTAATGAGGCTGAGGAGGCACGACCGATGGGATTGTCTCTTCTGGGGAAGTTGCAGATATTAGCGGTTCCACTCCAGCGGACACAAAGAATGAAGGTAGGGTTGGAAGAGACTACTCCAGTGAAATTGCATCCTGCAGTTGTATTCCTTTGAACAGACAACAACTAGTGTGAGATGGAAAATAGAGCCAAAGCAGTACAGCACCCACATCAGGGCATGCCCCTGGCTCCACAGCTCTTACAGTTTTTTCTTCAGCTTTCCACAGCATATCCAGACATGAAGAAAGATTACTGGGTGTGAGAGTAGGCAGTCAGTAGCCTCAGGACGCAGCTCTTCCCACCGTTCTCCTCTCCTTCTCTTGACACCCCACTCTTCCTACTAGTATCCTAGTTTGAGGCACCAGGTCTCACATATGACATCTCCAGGGTCCCATAGAGTGGGCTGGCTTAGAGCAACTCATCTTCTGAGGTGTCTTTTCACCTTAGGAGAACCAAGGACTCCTCAATGAGAAGAAAGGTAAAAAGCCTTAGTTCTTAGAGAGGAAGAGGAACTCTAATTATGCCAAATATCTGTGAAACAATTCCTGAGATTCATGGTATTCTCAGAATGAGGGAATAAATATATGGCTTCACCTATCTTCTTCTCATACCTCATGAAGTGCAACACAATAAATAATCTTCAGTAAACTAAAGTTTCTGCTCCTTCTCAGAATGCGGTGCAGCAGAAAAACCCAGAAAAGGCCAAACTATTGATGACTGCTGATATATTCATGTTAACCCCATGTAGGCAGAAGTGAGCTCTCCTTCCTGGCAGGCAGAGAATGAGCACATGTCACTGTCTGGCAGCTCAGTCAGTGTACATGAACCTACTACAGGTTCTATGTAGAATAACCAACCTAAGAAAAAGCTTTGTATCGAGATGTTGTACAGAGAAAAAACTCTGCCTTTGCATTTGTTACAGAGTTAGTGCCAGAAATTTGTAAAATAGAGGGTGTAATTTCTTGGACACCTGTTTTGACGTGATCAGTGGCCAATCTTCCTTTTCCACCTGTTGGTGCACAATGCAGTGTCCCAGTCCAGTCCACATATCGCTACGTCACCTCCTAACATAACAGAAATAGTAAGATACTACAATGTTTTCTGAAGACATTGCCAGTGACTCGAAATTTAACCTTGCACTGAAATTTGCACCCGCTGTAATTCCCCATGTTCTGTTTGAGTAGCACATTTCATCACTAAGTCTAGTGTTCACACTTAGAGGATGATTTATTTTTGTGGAAGGCAGGAAGTAAATTTAGGCAGCAGCATTTAGCAGTTTAAAATTAGCTCCTTTTGTAAAGGAAAAATTCAGTCCTGAAGGGTTTTTTGGATCCCTATTACATCACTAGTAGATTCAAAATTTGACTTTAGATAAGCCTGGCATATGCAGTTTCAAAAACATCTAGAAATATTTACCAGTAATAAGCACCAGAACTCTATCTCTACCAAGAGGAGTCAAGGGAAATAACTTTGAGAAAAAAAAATTCTTCCTGTCTCACTGTAATTTTTACATATGATTTCTTCAGAACCCTCTCATGTGGTTATTTGAAAGTCACAGCTCTTGCATCCGGAGATTCTTCTGTATCTTCACTTACCTTTTCTTGTGTTCTTATCACAAAAAGGGTCTTGACAATGTGAATTTTAAATACCTAAATGTTGAAGGGGGAAAAAAGTATCCAAAAATATGGTATGTCTTAAATGTCATTATGTTTAAATAAAATTTAACACTGATATGCTATGCATTTTTTAAGGCTTAACATTCAGTTTATTTCTTCACTGTAACTGGAAGCAACCCACAAAGGATGTCAGGGTAGAAATAATAAAATGTAAACTTCAAGAATGGTTTGGTAGCTATGAAAAGTTTTGCAGACGACAAATTCCTGTTTGATTACTCAGGTCAAGCTGAAGGAAGACGTAAAATGGATTTAACTGGAAGACTTTACTAAAAATTGCTAATTTGGTACGTGTAGGTTTATCTTTTCTTTGTTGTGCATTCATTTGAATTAATTACAGACATATTACAAGTGAAAGCAATTCTGGATACTTCTTTGGTTTTCAGCTAATTATGCAGTTTATATATA
>NW_010234618.1:0-12952 GCF_000690775.1 Eurypyga helias
CCCAAACCAGTCTGTGATTCTCTCCACAACACATTACCCACTGATGCTGCATCACCCCAACACAACTTCCTGGAAAACAAGTGTTATGAGCCCAGTCTTACAGAGGAGAAAAAAAAGAAAAGAAAAAAAAAGAATGTTTGCTTAAAACTCCATCATTGTGCTGAAAAGTTTAAAAGTTCAGTAAATTATTTTTTGAATTCTTCTGAGAAAAAAAAGAAGAAAAAAAAGAACAGCCACAAACCTACAACCCCAAAACCTAAACATTTAGTCCTCTGTGAAGATACTTTGTCTTCTAAAAATGTAAACATGTGAAAATACAAATTACTTATTTGAAGGGCATGGCATTCCACACAATGACTAATGGCAATAACATCACTGCAATGCCACACACCAGCCTGGGGCAGCCCATGAAATACTGACCACCTTGTAATATACAAGTCCAGTTAGCTGAAAAGTCAGTCTTCTATAATCCATTTCTCAGTCTAGCTCTCCTAAGTTTTTTGACCTCTGCCTAAATTTTCCTTAAGCATCAAGCTCAGTAAGTATGTTTCAAAGACATTCTTTAATAATCTCCAGAAATTGTGACAACACACTGGAATATGAATTTCTACTCTTAGTGTTAATACTTAGTAATTAATGCTTACTGTTTCAGAGAATAAACAGAAAGGATTATGAAGTCCCAAGAGTCTGCAAGTGTAACATCATGGCTGACACTTGAAATTGATGTTCTTGAGATTTAAAAATATATATATATTACACACACATGTAATTCCTTCAACAGGCATCACTCATGCCTCTCAGAAATAACATGAAAAAAGCTTAATCCATAAAATGTGTAACATACAGAACTAAATAATCATAAAGAAGATTATTAAAGCTAATGTGAGAACCAGCATCTTACATTTCTTGACTTCAGATTAAAACAAGACATACCCCAACTCACCACTAAGCCTCTACAGAGCTTACAGAGCCAAGGCAGCTTCCCGAGATGACACACATTTCCCTCCAGAGTTGCTCTGAAACCTCAGGGCACTTTCCCTCTCCCAGGACCTCCCTATACTCAATCAGCACTATCAATTTGTAAAACTTTTAAGAAGTCATATTCATAGTCATGTTCATAATTAATGGGAAGCCAGCAAATAAGATCCAAAAGGGACAACTTATACTGGAGGGCACTATATAGAAATTTCAAAGCCTGTGCTTTCTATTCCTGAACACGCCCTCCTCCATTTTTCCCTAGACATGGCACCAAATTAAAATAGAGCAAAATTAGGATTCTGTATTTTATAGCCTAGAACAAGTAACTAGAGAGGCCAGCACAACTCCTGAAAATAAACCTTGACATTGTAAGAGCTCTGAAAATTTCTTTACTTAAGACATTGTTGTGACTTTTTTCCAGAAAATTCCTTTGAGAGACTCTTGAACTCTTATTACTACTCTTGCCCTCAGGCTACTTTACCATGCTACACCCTCCCACCCCCAAATAAGAACAATACAACTGATACTAGGATGTCTACAAGAGGTAACTGCAGGAGCAAGCGTACCTGTCGGCAGTATATTTAAGCCGGCCATGCTACTGCACAATTTCAGCAGCCTGTACATCACACACACCGTACCACACCCCAATGCGCCACTGGTGCTATTTGGTACTTGTCCCCTCAGTCTCTTAACATGTACCTATACCAACTGACCTCTACAGATCTGGTCTCATAGAATCATAGAATGGTTTGGGTTGGAAGGGATCTTAAGGGTCATCTAGTCCCACCCCCCCTGCCATGGGCAGGGACACCTTCCACTAGAGCAGGTTGCTCAAAGCCTCATCCAGCCTGGCCTTGAACACTTCCAGGGATGGGGCATCCACAGCTTCTCTGGGCAACCTGTTCCAGTGCCTCACCACCCTCTCCGGGAAGAACTTCTTCCTGATATCCAATCTAAACCTCCCCACTTTCAATCTAATCCCGTTACCCCTTGTCCTGTCACTACAGGCCCTTGTAAAAAGTCCCCCCCAGCTTCCTTGTAGCCCCTTCAGGTACTGGAAGGCTGCAATAAGGTCTCCTCAGAGCCTCCTCTTCTCCAGGCTGAACAAGCCCAATTCTCACAGCCTTTCATCATAGCAGAGGTGCTCCAGCCCTCTGATCATCTTTGTGGCCTCCTCTGGACTCGCTCCAACCGGGGTGGTTCCTTGCTCAGAACCAGGGTGTCCTGTCCCAGCCCCCGAGATTTCTCATTGTTTATTATACACACCCAGAATCTGTTCCCAATCAAAGAGAAGCAATCCTGACCAGTCCACGATTTTGCCAAACACTGTTTTTGCTTTGCACCCTTACCGCTCTCCACAATGAAGCTATCAATCTACTAAATGATTTGAGTGGGGTGATTTGTACCATTTCAAAAAGCAGATGGAGATTTAACAAAAAAAAGTTGCTGATTAGAAAACAAAAAGAGAAAACAAAATTGCAAGCTGAAAAGCAGAAGTACATGAGATTCAGAACACCACCTTTTACTCTGCCCTCTCTCATGCTACCACCATGCCCATCTTTCACTGCTGGCCACAATACGACACTTGAATAGCCCAAGTCACAGTTTTAACAGTAAATTGGTATTTATTAACATAATTATGAGATTAGACAAGGCACAATTAGCAAGTGGATGGTGTTGTTTTTATTTTCACAGTAAGAAGAAAGGCCCAAGGGTACAGCTGGAAATTCTGGATTTCAGACCAGTGGGTTGCAGCAGCTATTACACTAATTACATTTCTTAAGTTCCCTTTAGGCACAAGTATAAAACATTATTCTCACTTGTTTAGTACCTTAAGCTTAGCTGAAACATCATTATCAGCTTTAGTGGAAAGTATTTTAAAGACAGAAATAGTCGGACACAAATAAATACTTGGGAGGCTGGAATACACACCATACAGCTGCAAGCCAAGCACAGCAATAGTGATGTCCCTAACACCACACTAAGTGAGCGATGTAAAAAGGTCAGGGAAAGGGCTATTTTCATATGTAGTCTCTTAACCTACTCCTTGAAAAAGAGACATTGGATCAGACTGCCAGTGCAACCTTTAGCTTTATAGTGCACTTTCATTCCAGCTTTCCCTGATCATCCTCCCCTCCTTTCCCCTCAACTCATTCACTTCAATAGTCTCCAAGCACTTTCAGACTTCATTTCTCAAAACATGAATCTGGGAAGAAAGCTGAAAGATAATTTGGTCTACATCTATAGCACCTATAAGGCAACTTTGTAGAAAACAGATGTGTTAAGGCTTTTATTGACTAGTATTCATACATGCTTTTTGGAGCACAAAGCATTATACAGTCACATGCTCCTTATTTGTCTTCCACAGCCCTGTCACCGGGAAATTTTCATTCCTCAGCAATTTTCTCCTTCATCAGGTTTGCATCTCACAGTCCAGTCTTGGACTACTGCTTCTGCCTTTAGAGGAGATTCCCATGGCTGAGCTATGCTCCTTACAGTCTCTTTTTCCCACAGAACATTAAAAATACACACATACAGCCGTGCCTCTGTGTGTCTATGTTAGCATACGCACACACAGACTTGCTAATAGGAGCTGAATAGACCATCAGCTGAAAGTTACACAAAGTGTACATGTATTTGTAGGACCAAAGACTACAAAAAGATCCAACGGACTGAGTACTAGTAGGCTCCAATACAAAGCTTTTCTGTACAACATCTAAGCTGCCTTTCATCTGTGTACAATTAAATTTTACCACAGAATTGTTAAAAGATGACATATGTTAAAGACTATAAAAATATACAAGCTTCAGCTGAAGGTATACTTTTAAGTGCTTATAGGTTAAAGCAGAGACTTACCAATTTCAGTAAGCCACCTCAAAGTAATAATCCCTTGCCTGACAGAAAAAGAAAATATTTAAACCTACCTGTGTTTAATAATTTCAAGGAAGGGCACTTCTTAGGTTTTGCAGGAGCTCCACTCAGCCCCCTTGGAGATGAAGTGGAAATTACTACTCAGCATATTGGGTTAATTTAAGAGTATACGTGCACTTCTCATTCAATAGGTAGAATAAGACCAATGCCCAGATTTGGGATATGTGTAACTACGAGTGTGCTGTGCAGAAAACTAGTGCAGCTCCCCATGCCACTGCCACCAGTCACACACCTACCTTCACCATTACAACAACATTTGAGCAAATTCAGTTTGAAAAATCTTAACAGAGCGTATAAGAGGAGCTTGACACGTTTAACCAAAACATTTAGACACCACAAAGCCTCAATGGTACAGTACCTCTTAGAACAAAGGAGTGACAACTGGGGAAAAAAAAAACAAAACAAAAACAAACCCCAGCCAACAACAATAAAAAAACCCTACCAAAACCAAACATGCACACACATTAAAAAAAAAAAAAAAAAGAGGCTCTTGAATGGAAAAGCTCTCATACAAACAAATACTGAATAGGGACATTTAATTCCTGTTAGCAACCACAAAGCTTTCTGCTGACTACGGGCATGGCTACTAGCATAACACACAGCACTCTGCCTCTCTGCCTGCCTCGGCTAACTAACCTTTCTAACATGGCCACACTGCCTCTGGCACAGACTGCTGCACCTGGAGCTAAACCCGGGTGTCTATACTCCGCATCATTTAATGCGCAAATACCCTTAAAGATCTCTGCTTTGAAACATAATGGTACTCCAGAAAGGGATTGACTACACAAAGCTGACACTCATCCCAAACCATCCTCCAAATTTACACATAGACACATATACTCAGTTTATTGTTTACAATCTTGCCCTAGCTCGCCCTGAAAGTCAGAAGAACCAAATAGCTGAATTTTATTCCTCGTGACACTAAACATGAAAAAAAAGTTCCAAATACCAAGTCATGCTTTGGCAATCAACCTGTTTACATTTTTACTGCACTAGCGTTCATTCTGTAGCTATTCCCACTAAATCTGATTTTTACCAGAAGAATGAAATACGCGTATATTTGAACAAAGACCAATCAATCTTTCCCACTCAGAAATACTTCTCAAAGACTGAGAGCCTGCCTGTGACACTGCAATTCCCCAAAAGCACATTTGCTTTCAGAAGGACAGCAAAAAGAAGAACAATATCCAAACCTTATCTGCAAAATCTGATAGGCCACAAAAGTGTGCCCCCCCGCCCCCTTCTGTTGCTACCTCCCTCAAATATGAAGTCGCATTTGAGAGAGTTAATTGCAAACCCCAGCAACGAATGACCATCAATATTAAGATCTAGATTAGCTCCTGTAATTATAATGTTGAGATGAAGGGTTTGAGCTTTTGTGTTGGGTTTTCTTGTTAATGCAATTGCTCTGGAAATACTCTGGTCTGATAAGAGCAGCAGCTAGAAGCTGAGTAGTTTGAAATCGTCATCAGCATCTTGTATTATCACAAATTCTTCAGGAGTAACTCAGCCAAACCCATGAAGCTACTGCAGCGTTTGAGTAACACTCTGCAACAGCATTCACAAACACATTTACAGTGAATACATTTCTGCTTGGGTCAGAGCTCACTCTTAACAACAGAAAACATCCTGGTTTGACCTCTTAAAAGCAAAAGCAATTATTTGAGAGAAATAATTGCAGAGAATTAGCAGTATATGAACAATGCATAAAACGAAAAGGGGGAGATAAATGCTATGTACTTAGCAGATAATACTCAAGATTTTAGCTTGACAAGCAAAACTGAAATAGCTATTTATACCACAAGAAACTCATGAGTGGCCAAAAGCACTTCCTTTTTGCAGGGAGCTAGAAATGTATCAAGTAGCTGAAAGAATTTCCAAGTGCCATTACTTCAGATAGAAGTAGTGAAAGAGTATGTGAACTTGAAACTAGGAAGGAGTTAATCCTTTTTTCTTACTTAACTTTCCCTGTATCTATATCTGTAGTCACAATTTGCTGAAGCTTGCACAGTTCACATCAGAAAAACATAAAATAAGAAGGGGAGGGGGATGGGGGGAGAGGGGAGAAATCAGTCCAAAGTAAGAAAACACGCAGTACCTCTAATCGCTGTATCCTTCCCTTGAAGAACATGAACAGAGACGAGTTTGGATAAGCAGATTCTTTTTTTGCAAGGATTTCTTTTGCTTCCTTCAACCCTGCCTTGTTATCGCTGCCATCAAGGGCAAAAAAGGGACGAACAACTGTGTGGTACCACAACAGAGCTAATCTAAAAGAAACAGAAGAGTAAAAGAGATTACAGCTTGTAAACAGAAATACAAGAATAACATTCTACACAAGCAAATTTTTTTAAACTATTCTGAAAGACAAAAGGTATGAATCTTTTCTTATACAACTTGGTGGCATTAAAACAAACACAATACTATTGTCATACATCAACGTACTCCTAAACTGCACCTGAACATACAATTCAGTGCACGTTACCCAAAGGTAAGGTAACAATCAAGCTCACAACATCAAAGTAGTTGAGCCTTTAGAACTCTTTAGATTTTTAAAAAGAAAAACCCACAGGGAAACTTTGAAAACAAATTGTTCATTAGAGGGAATTAAAAAAAAAAAAAGGCAACCAACAAATAAACCCAACAACAAATCTAAACACACATCAGCAGACACACTTGAAATCAACGTCAAAAAGAAAAGCATCCGGTGTTCAGAAGGGCAGACATCTACATGACCTACATCGCTCCTGGAAACAAGGGCAGAGCACGACTTTCAAGACCATCTGAAGGAGGAAACCCCCCCAGAAATAGTGTTATTCTTCCCCAGAAAGGAGAAAGAACAAATCAACAGGAACATTTAATCTTAAGCTTTCTCAACCGATCAGAAATCCAACTTTTCTCAAGCAGAAGAAACTTCAGGTCTGCTGTTGATGTTTCCAAAGTGACACCTGATGGTACCTTCAGTAGGTCCAGTAACAGAAGCATTAATTTGGAGATAATGGAATAATAAATCCATTTATGAGGGCAGTTTAAATTAGGTCTGGCTAACCCTTCATCTGATAAAAAGAACTGAACCAGTATGAAGGCTTGGGGCGGGGGGAGAGGTGGAGGGGAGGGAGTTAGGGGGAAGAGTACCAAAAAAAATACTCCTCTAAAAAGACTACAAGACAACATCCCATTTTACTCAGATGCTAAAATTAATAATAAACTGGAAGAAGATCTTTGGCTAATAGTAAGGATAAATAACTAAGCGAGATCAAAGACTCACACAAAATATTATGCCTTCCATAGCAGAGAACACAACTCCAGTAATCTTACTGAGCCTTCAGGGCATGCCTCTATTTACTCTGCTGGCATATAAATCATCAGACATTAGAATAGCCGGTACTGCAGAACGCAGCAAAACACTGACACAAACCCCCAACGTATGACAGTAACAGCAGAGAGATCTTCTACATCAGGAAGTGATGAGCTTACCAAACCATGGCATGTTAAAACAAACTACAAGTTTCTATTACCTGCTGTTGTTTCCTTTAAAGCAACATGACTTCTTGGTTTCAACTTTTTTCCAGTTACTTACTTTTAGTACTAAGTTATCTACCAAAGCATTTCAATATAGCTACTCACGTAGCTAAAGGGGCCTTCATGTCCTTACTTTCACTTGCATACATCAGTGAAGAAAGCCCCTGTAGGCGGTCTCCAGGAAAACCCAGCAGGTTGATGATTTTGAGCAGGTTTGGGGGCACCATGGATATGCAAAGATGAAAAAGTCCATATCCAAAGCTAACAGCACCTTTCAGTCTGTTTAGCGAATCCTCCGTTACACCTTCTGCAGCAATATGATTATCATTTGCAGCATCAGAAGTCAAGGATTCCTGAGTTGTTTTCTTCTGATACATTTCCTGAAGTGTATTAATGTCCGTATAGCACTTATTGTAAATTTTCCAGGCTTTTCGGAGTATCCACCCACCTTTTATGTATGCTAAAAAGCAAGGAAAAAATATATATCTCAAGGATGTATTTCAGAAGCAGAACAAAGTAGTAAATGCTATTTCACAAATCCTAGGATGCTCTCTTTCTATTTGCAGTAAACTTACTGTATAAAGGATTCTGTAATAGCTACTCACCCTTCCAAGAGGTCTTTCATACTGGGCTCTACAAACCTAAGTGCTTTTCAGCCAGAGACATTAAAACAGCATGCAGTACAAAAGGACTTCCCTTCAGCTATGTAGCAATACTACTGTCAGAAAGAAATGGAGAAATCAAGGAAATCCATGCTGGATTGTGCTCCACTACAGAGGGGAAATGAAATGGCTGCCTGGCAAACAGAGAAGCCAGACTCAAAGAAGAAATGACACCTCCTAAGTACAGATGACATTAAAAGTTGATAGGAAAATACTACGAAAACCCCTTCCTTTGGGCTAGATAAGATTTTTGACACCATCGTTTCCCTGTTCCTCTATGAATGCAGTGCTTTATAGTTAAGAAAAATATCATTAAAAAAAAGCATGCATAAAAATTTCATTGTTCCAAAGCACTTTTCAGTTGCCTGACTTCCTCACTTTAAAATGCAAGCAGGGTACCAAATTTCCCTAAAAATCTGGTCTTGAGGATTTTCAGTTTTCTTACCCTCTCTACAGGAGGGTAAAGAAAGGCATGACACCCAAAGAGGAAGATGTCCAATCTACCTATTTACATGGCCTTCATCTCGTCTTGGTTATAGCACATCCTTGGACAGTGGTAAGTGGTAAAAACAAACACAGAACACACCTGTACATGTTAACTGTAAAAGCACACACCAGCACAAAACGAGAGAAAACAGAAGGATGGTTACAGCAGCAGTGTTCTAAACAGGTATCACCAAATTTGCAGACATCAGTGTTATGATCTAATTCTGGCATCAGTTATAACGGGTGGGGAGGGGTCAAAGAAAAGGAAAATGCTATTAATACCAAACCACTCTTCACTAGTCTTCTTTGACAAAATCCTTCCAACTACAGGGGAAAAAAAAAATTTCAAGAGAAAATATCATCAAGGACTAGACCACCCCTTTTGGATTCTTGATCTACGAAGGAGGGATGAAGTTAGTTTCATAGTCTTAAGAAATCATACTGTGAAAGACTGCAAAATTTGTATTCTCAGTTGTGACAGAAGGGTTCTGTCAACCTGAAGAGTTAAAAAAAATTAATCCTCTCTTGAGTTCTATATTAAAGTGTTAGAATAAAAAATGTCAACCCCTGCCATAATTCAGCTGCATTACAAGACTAGCGTTACTTCAATTTTAAGCAATTAGGTCACTTTTTGGCTACACAGAACATTTAAAAAGTTATGTGGTTCACCACAAGATGAATACTCATACAACCACGCATAGCCAAGCAGCAGACAAATTACAAGGAAAACCCCACATTTTACTCATCCTACAGATAGTGTTTCTGTTAATAGCTAACTACTGTGTTCTGATGCACGCATCAAATGGAAAGGATATGGGGGGGGAAGTATAGCTTTAGGCTTTACTTCCCTCAGTGTGCCATCATGAACAGCTCACTAACACAGCATAACACTGACAGATTTGACATACCACAGAAAAAAACACCAATCTAATGAATTAAAATAATAAATATCTGACTTTTTAAACATAAAAATTAAATCAAGTCTAATCACTGAGCTGATTTCCCAGCATGAGCTTCTGGAAGTAGCCAGACCCACGACAGCAGTGGTACACATCAAGAAAAGGTAGTTCAGTATTGCTGTGGAAAGCTAATATAAATTGCTGTGTTACTAACTTTCTGATGAAACTATCTGTCATACATCCGTGAGGGTGGAAAAGAAAACGTAAAAGGTGGTAGGCATATGAGAAAGCAGCTATCATCGTATGCTTTTTGTCAAAGTGTTCCACTGATCAGAAATATTTCTCTGTCTCTGAAGAATGCACTTTTTAATTACACTCACTTCCATAATCTGGTTGCTATTTCTGTACAGATACGTGATAAAAACAAATGTTTTATATAAAAGCAGAGAGATAATATACTGCAAAAACTGAAACACTGGATGCAACAGTTTGGCAGCGGCAGCAACCAACAGTTGCTGGGGTGGCATTTCAATGCTTGGAATTTTAACTAATGATTTCAGGTATATTTTTTTTTTTTTACTCAGTAGAGCAACCCAAATATCTGCATGTTCTGCAGTACTCTGCTACCCACTTCAGCTCTGAGCAGCACACATGAGAGAAAGGGAACGGGCACCCCCCTCACTCACAGCATCCAACCCAGTTCTGCAGCTGCAGAGTTCATACTGAAATAAGAAAAAAAATCTCCAAGAGGGGGAAAAAAACCACCCACAAATGAAAACCCAGAAATGCATCAAAAATAGTAAGAACACTTTTCTGCAGCACTGCAGGCACAGCAGAGAGAACTACCTTCTGAATTTCTGCTAGCTAGAACCAAACACATTCTTGATGCTATGGCTTGGAAGAAACCATGTCAGCAACATCACAGAAAGCACTGTGTCCTTGACTGAAGATCTTAGTGTTTATTTAAATAATCTGAATGTTATTTCCCCAATTCCTTTCAGCTGACCAGCAGGGTTTTCACTGACAATCTGATCTGACTGCCATCTCTTGGTCTTCACTGATTTGGTAAGAACCTAAGAACGCACTCACTTTGTATATGACCTTGACCACATTTTCTATCTCTCATGGATGAAGGCATGTTTTAAGATTATGCAAGAGATCAGGAATGCAAGAGAACATTAGAAACAGCTTTGCAGCTGAGACAAGGAGGTTTGTATTCAACAAACCAGGATTAACCTCTTTGGTGTGCAAGGACACACTCTGGCGACCAGAGAATAAGGAGCTGATTCAGCAGTTCCACCTTCGACACACTTCATTTAAAATTACTTTCACCAGCAGTTTGTCATCCCCCTGCGTTGCCATGAACATAATGCATACGGGACTTCAGGATTTTCACGGCAGCTTGGGCTTACAGGCTCTTTTATCCTGCAGGTCACACACACCACGCAGATGCTACCTATCTTTGGACCAACTCCTCAAATATCTCTATGGGACCACTCAAAGGATTCCAGGCTATCTAAAGTGCATCAGTTGAACGTGATTATTGGTATGAAAAAAGTAGAAAGCTGTAATCTGCAGCAATCCAACTCATTTCATAATACTACTACCTACACAAAGGTAGAACAATACCTCTGCAAGTGTACCAGTCTTGGAACGTTTCAAATGGAACCGTGCTCTTTCTTACCAGGCAATTGCCTTCACTGACAGTCATATTGCCACTTTATGATCAAGCTATATGAAAGAGATAACATGCAAAAAATGTATGTGAACATTAAAGCCACAGCACACCTGATAACTCTTGTTTTACAAATGAGAGCACGGCCAAGTAGACTTGACAGTCTGCTACAATTATCTGCCTTTGCAGACGATCGATCATGGATAGGGTGGATTTACGTCCATCAACCTGTTTGGAACATACAAACACAGAGCAACAAAAAAAATTAACAAAGATAATATGAGATACTGGTCTAAACATGACAAATTAAAAAATACAAAATTAACCGCAAGTGGTAGTATTGCTACTGAATTAACTCAGCATTTTGAAGTTTTCTGACAGTCCCTCGAGCAGGCTCCTACTTAACAAACAGGGAAGCCTTACATATATGCTATCAACTATTGTTCTTAAGATTTTACAAATATTCAGAACAGATTTAGATTTAATTTAAATATTACTAAATACATCAAACACGCAACTAACAGATGTTACATGAAAGAGCACCGAAAGGCGTATATGGCAAATGGCAGGGAAAATACAGTGCCTCTTAAGAGCAGAGTTAAGTATGTCAGGTTCAATACTTTTTATCAAGTAAACTAAGTATTGAAGAGAAATGGCTGCTTCATCTGCGGCAGATCTGCTATGTGATGCTACGCAGGCCACTTGACATTTCCATGCTACTGCTTTCACTAGTTCTCAATCTGCATGCTTTATTCTTCCTTCATTATTTAGCTGGAAAGATCTAGAACAGGAAGGAAAATGCCCTAGGAATATGACCAGCACACAGAAGCCTCAACCTCAACTTTTGAACATTACTAGAGCATGTATGAATTAAAGTTAGCTTTAATTAGACAGGCTAGAAGTTCACTGATTTGAGGTGTTAAGAAAATAATTACTAACATTACCACAACCTGCTGCTTTAGAAGAGGAATCACCTGACTAGGTAGGAAATCCAAGCACAATATTTAACTTAATTTCTCAATTTATTAATCTCAACTGCTCTTCACATATCAAAAATAAGCTTCTCAAAATACAGGTCAAACGAGGACAGAAAGGAAATTTCCAGAAATATTTATTCACTACACGATGCCATATTTTACAAATAATGTTCTTACATTCTTTTTAATTTTATTCTTGATTGTTTCTATAACTCCAGCTTCTTCACTTTCACAAAGTTTCTCTGTAGCCTTTAAGTCATCACACGCCACCTGCATTTTCTCTTCTTCAAATGTCATCATGGCATTCTACCAAAAACCAGATTTGAATGATAAAAATCACAAGTATTTTTATTTCTACAAAAGCTGTAGGAGAGTAAAGTTTTTATGAAAACCTGTCAACAAAATTTTTTTCTTAATACATAATAATACACCCACAAGCCAGCGCACATACTTCTACACAGAAACACCAAACTAGAGATTTGAGAGTGCTTTACCAAAAATATTTTGATTTGTCTTGATATTTAAGTCTTATGTCCTTGTCTTAACAGAGCTTCATAGGCAGTCAAACTGAACGCCCCGTCACATTACATCAGCAGAAGAAACATTTATATAAATTAAATTTTCAATTAGTGTTAATGGAAGGCACAATTTGCATCTGTGCAGATTCTGCTTTTCATATAGTTCATCCACATAAACAACAGGCCTCCGAAGTCAGTCATAAGTAATCTCTATTGCATTTTTCAAATTAATAACCACAATTCCAACATAGGTAGGGACAAAAAAAAAAGAACAACCCACAACCCCACCAACATCCATCTCCAGCTA
>NW_010234618.1:12983-25138 GCF_000690775.1 Eurypyga helias
AGAAAGAATTGCAGGACAAGTAACTTCTTTCCTTGATGCTTTATTAAAGGAAAGCCCTGAATGACACAGGCACACAAAGTGCTGCTGCTATGTTTAGAACAGTAGCTAAGCAAGATACTTTCAAGATCCACTGATGCTGCACTCTGATGTTACACTGGTTCAGTGCATCAATTCAGACAAGTGAGCCTGAGAGATTCTCCCTCTTTCTTTCTCCTCTCCACTGACTTAAAAGCAAGCATATGCCCCAGGAGGTTCCTAACAAATATATTTTTCCATACTGCACAGCCTACAGACACCAGAGAAAATTCAAATTAGTTTCATTTACAACTTATCTATTTCTGGCATATTATAATAAATTTTGTCTTTAAAAAGAGTATTACCACAGAATTTCTGGTGCAATCTAAGATTATGCAGCAAAGTCAGAATGAGGACAGTCAAAAAACCAAGATTTAAACATTTTCTAATACACCTGCTCATCTTTTATGCAAGTTATTCTCATTTTTAATACATTAAAAAAAAGAAAAGCATTTAACAGACCTAACATGCTCATTAAGACTCTTCAGCCAGTCAGCATTCCAAGTTCTCATATATTCAAAAAGGAAGCAACGTGAATGAATTGAATTCATAAATCGTAGAATAGTTTGGGTTGGAAAGGACCTTAAAGCCCATCCAGTTCCAACCCCCCTGCCATGGGCAGGGACATCTTCCACTAGACCAGGTTGCTCAAAGCCTCATCCAGCCTGGCCTTGAACACTTCCAGGGATGGGGCATTCACAGCTTCTCTGGGCAACCTGTTCCAGTGCCTCACCTCTCTCTCCAGGAAGAATTTCTTCTGATATCCAATCTAACCCTCCCCGCTTTCAATTTAAACCCGTTACCCCTTGTCCTGTCACTACAGGCCCTTGTAAAAAGTCCCCCCCAGCTTCCTTGTAGCCCCTTCAGGTACTGGAAGGTGCTATAAGGTCTCCCCAGGGCCTTCTCTTCTCCAGGCTGAACAAGCCCAACTCTCTCAGCCTGTCCCCACAGGAGACGTGCTCCAGCCCTACTTCACCTGGCAGTACAGATGGAGAAATTTTCAGTAGCAAGTGCTATAAGGAAAATGGCAATTATGAGTATTATTTTAATAATACCTCTACTGCTCGTTGAAGAGATGGGGTTTTTATGGCTCTTTTAATGGAACACATAAATATTTCATACATTTGACAAGCTGAACCTTTACTTTCTATTTAAACCACATGAGTAAACATGTTTTATATAACATAATGACTTTGTTTTCTTGCTACAGTTAATCTAAAACCTGGAAAAAATTAAGTCTCATAAAATAAACAAATTGGAGTACCCACTGCTATGAACACACACACGCACATACAAACATAACTACAAGAGAATAGATGTATACTCTCTGCCCCCATCTACTCACCAAAAAACTGACAAAACTGGCTCCAAAGCTCATTAATGGGCTATGGTGTCTGTAAAGAAAACAAAATGCAGTTACTATATTTGCACATATTTCCTATCGTAAAGATCAATATTGCTTTTCTTGATTTTTAACTTATACATCTGTAAATAAATCTTGGGGTTTTCTTATCAAGTTACAAACTAACGCTGCATCATTCTGCAAGATGTAACAGAAATAAGCCAAGAGCTTTATCATTTTTACTAAGACCTGAATATACCTTTTTTACAGAAGGGTTTTTTTTATCATTAAGTTGCATGTATTTTTTAAGAGAAAACACTGCCATCAAAACACATCCAGTGCAGGTCAAAAAAATTTAAGAGCTACAGAAAATTAAAAACTGTTTCACTCTTCTCTACGATCAATCACTACAATTTTGACCCAGCAGACAAATCTTAACTGGTTCTATTAAGAGATTCCCACTTCTCCCCGTTCCTATGAATTTATCTACCCAGATTTCGGAAAAATGTATATGCCCCATAACAAAGTTCTTGGAAATACAAAGTTCTTACAAGGTTTATGATTTTATGGCTGCTTTGTTTCAAGCCCAGAGTACATAGCGTACTACATCATGTGGAATAGCTTTAAGATGTTTCACCTGTTGTGTTTGCAGTGATATTCCAAAGGGTAAAATCAACAGCAAGATCAAAAAAATGTATGCAGCCAAAATCTTGGGATTATAAGGGACACGTTCCAAGCTGCAGGACTAGTGTAATAACACAGACCACAAGGCTCCAGTAATGTCACACAGAAGGCATTTAAAACAAAATTAAAATAGTAATTTCAGGATCTCAGCGGTACCACCGATATACACTTCAGCAGTGGGATGACAGGTTGTAGATCCATGTATAAATACCACTACCAGAATAAGGATAAAATATATATATAGCACTCCAGAAGAAAAAAAATTGCATACAAAGAGTGACTTTCAGGATTTAAGAAGAGGTAACACTTATGCTACAGGTACATATATTGCTGTAGTACAGTATTTACGCTGTTTCCAATTTAATTCAGCAAGCACAGTTTTAAAATAGGACAAGCACCTGAAAACCATGGAGAAAAAATATTTATTACAGAACAAATTTCCAAAACTAAAGCCATATTATAAATACAAGGGATTATTTTTTTTTAAAGGTTGCCATCAAGTTATGTCAGGAGAGGTTTAGATTAGATATTAGGAAAAACTTTTTTACTGAGAGAGCGGTCAGGCACTGGAACAGGCTGCCCAGGGAAGTGGTGGAGTCACCAACCCTGGAGGTGTTCAAGGAGCATGTAGACATGACGCTTGAGTACGTGGTCTAGTGGGTACAGTAGTGTTAGGTGGATGGTTGGACTAGGTGATCTTATAGGTCTTTTCCAACCTCAGTGATTCTGTGAATATTCTCCCTGTCCCTTTCCACTTTCTGATTTAACATAAATATATGAAAGCAAGGACATGAACAAGAAAAACACGGACAATAAAAAAAGCAAGTTAGAACAGAAAAACTTTCCTGTTTTAGATACGGTGCTCAATTCTGGATATACATATAAGAGTAAGATCAACATAACTTGCCACATTTTTTCAAAAATAGGTTAGATATTTTCCCCTTTGTTGGCAGGCCAACAAGAACAGCTGCCAGTAAATACCTCTGCTCGTCAGTACCTGGTCGGTTCTCTACCAACAGCTGTGTTACAGCAAGCTGCAGAAATCAACTACACAAGTTATCCTGGCTGCAGCTGACCCTTTCAGCACCAACTCTTGCTACAGAGGGCACGTGGCTATTTCATAATCCACTTTGACTCGTGAGGCGTGCAGGACCCATCCAGCAGCCAGTCCTACCACCACCCTACTCTGCAGCACATAACTTCTCCCATACGTTTCAAGGTCACACCCGCTGCATTATCAACACCCAACACACCTAAAGCTGCAGAACGGATGAGCACAAGAAATGTTCACATCCTTACATATGAAGCTGCACTTACATCATAGTTTCATGGAAGCTCAAAAATAAATTTCTGAGCTTTCAGAAATCCACCTACACGGAGAGTAAGCAGTTCTGGGGAGGCAAGCAGGTAGGCATCTCTAGCTAATCAACCTTTCATGCTGAAGTCCATTCAGAACAGAAAAGCACATCCATACTGAAAATTTTACTTCACTACCAAAAATGGATCCAAATAAATTATTTCAATGGAATGACTAAAGTTTGAGTTTCTGAACACCTGTATACAATTTACTTGTAAACATGATTAAGTATGACACTCTTACTAAAGCTGTGCACAACATGAACAAGATTGCGTTGTTGTTTTTATTTTCGCCATTATGAAAAACGCATAAGCAAATCAAATAAGGTTAGCAACATATGATATAGCTCTCAGAAGACAGCAGCATCCAAGAATTCCTTAGGAATTGGCAAGAAGTATATGAGTTTTATCAACAAAACATAAATACAAAATAAATATTGTGAAATTATAGAATAAATAGTAAGTGTTGCATATGAGAACATTTTAATAGTTCGACTATTTTTTATTTGCTATGAATTTATAAAAAAAGATCCTCCTGTTGTAGAAGTAGTTACTGAAGCCTTAAAAAGTCAGCTTTAGAGGTAAACTGATTCCCTGTCTATGGGAACAACATTTTCCAATAGAGCAGCTTGAATAATGGCCATGTTTGGGATCAAAACCACAAGTAAACAGGAAGAAAGTTGAGAATCAAACAGCATACATATGCTGTTTCAGCAGCTCAATATATAGGCTAGTTGGGGCATAATCAAGCATTTTTTTTTAATTTGGTTTTCTCCTCTCTTCAGGACTAAGAACCTGTTGCAAAGAGTACACATATACATGCGTGAAGGTATCAACATAGAATCACAGAATGGTTTGGGTTGGAAGGGACCTTAAAGACCATCCAGTTCCAACCCCCCTGCCATGGGCAGGGACACCTTCCACTAGACCAGGTTGCTCAAAGCCTCATCCAGCCTGGCCTTGAACACTTCCAGGGATGGGGCATCCACAGCTGCTCTGGGCAACCTGTTCCAGTGCCTCACCGCCCTCTCTCCAGGAAGCTTTTACACTTTTTTGATAAATTTTAATACCATGTTAAAAAATGAGGCATCTAGTGAAAGATGAGAGCCAACTTCTCTTCCAAGATTACAAAAGATATCAAAGTATTTACTGCAAGCAATGAACATTTGTCTAATTATTTTACATCTATTTGACCAAGTAAAACTGTGAAGTTTTTTCCCCAAACAAACATTTATCCTTCAAAACCACTTCCCCATGTGCATTTTGACACTCACAGCTCACTGTTTAAATTTCTTCCACCATGATTAAAGACGAGACAACAAAAAACTCAGGAGCCACATCACTCTACTCTGAAATTATCACTAGCTAGATACAGGAGGTAAAATGTTGCAGATTGAGGGACTGAAAATTAAAAAGGACCAATCTATAAAAAGCATTGTTATTACAGCACATATGGGCTGTAGCACATAAGGACCCTGAAGCAAGGAAACATGATGCATAATATTATACTATGTCTGGGAAATGTTCTGTTGAGACCACAGAGTTTGGCAATCAAAACATGGCAACTTCACTGCAGGAGCTCCTCACACGGAGCTTGTGTCATCACTAAACAAAATAAGGAACACTTCTACCCGTGTCCTACATAGTCACTGGATATAGACTATGGTTGCAGCTTTGGGGAAAATCATGTGTTAAGGTAATTTCAGCCTTTAGAAACCTTTTTAAACAAAACCGTGTTTAGTGCTCAGTCTTGGCAAATATTACGGTGACTGATAAATTCCTCAACAGGTTGGGGTTATCTTTTCCTTGAGAGCTAGGAAAATAGTTTGCAATGGCACAGTACCATCCCACTAAACACTAAGGCATAACTAATGATGATAATTAAGTCTCTGAAAAAAGCACAGTTCCATGAGAATAACCCTCAGCTCAAACTCCTTATAAGTGACCTTCAGCACCAGGTGTGATTTTACATCTTTTGACAGATCCCAAGAAGTTGTTAATACACAAGAAAACCCCAATGAGGCAGCACTTGAGAAAGTACTAGCAGCAAACCAATGGTCTTATTGACGCTGACAAGAGTTATGGAAGTAAATACAGATGAACACTGGGACACTGCACTAGCCAAGCTGCCCTCACGATAACCTCTGTTAAGTAAAGAAAAATCTCAAGACTCTTAAGTTAGTTCAAAGATGAAGAAACATTCAGTCTCCAGTCACGTTTTGTGAAACAGTTTGCACCTCCCCTACCAAACTAGGGCTCAGAAGAGATCTTTGTAATAAGAAACTGTGCTACCAACATTTCCAGAAGATAACCACAGTAAAAGATTGTACATATCAGTAACATCGGTATGTATAACTAAACTTAAGTCAGAAGTCCCGAAGCAGACCTTTCTTCAGGTATATAAACTGGCATTATAGGAGATATTGTTTCTCCCAGTAAAACCTGACTAACTCACATTTCATGGCCTAAGATGTTAATTCAGTCTAAAAAGAAAGATGTTTGCCGTGCCGTTCTCACACATGATGGCAACATTCAGGAGCATTAAGCCTGGGTTTAATAAGGCTGAGAAAACACAGCCCAATTTCACCATTAAAAAAAAAAATCAGAACTGAGGCACATCAAAAGAAAAATCAATTACTTCTCAGTATTTGCTTCTTTTCTACAGCCATTTCCATGATAGTATTTCACTTCCAAACACATCAGCTTCTAAAGCTACTACAGCCTAGCTCAGGTTTAAACTTCAATAATGTAATTAACCTGCCAACATTTCCTCCACACTCTTCTAGGCCCTGCTGCTTTAACCACGGTCCACTAAAAATGCCAGACATCATACCGATATTGATGTTCAAGTTGAAACAAAGCAAATTATCTTCCTCCAAAGCAGGAGAGTAAAGCATAATGAAAAATTAAGAATTAATGTGAGTTCACAGATAAATATAGAAACAGCTACTGAATATTTTAAAAACAAGCCGAGATACACATAAACGATATATAAAGGTAAGTAATTTACTGCAACAACATACAAATCCTTTGGCCATTATTCCACCACAGACTATTCTAGATAGAATACATTCTAAACATTATTGGTGAGACTACAAACATGACTGATCTTTGCACAAGCACACATCTCATCCGATGTTGGTATGTGCAATGACTAAGGCAATGTAAGAGTCATGAAAGCATTACAGTATCAAGACACATGGAAAACTGAAGGACAGATCTAGGTTTGGCCATCATTCCACCACAGACTATTCTAGAATACATTCTAAACATTATTGGTGAGACTACAAACATGACTGATCTTTGCACAAGCACACATCTCATCCAATGTTGGTATGTGCAATGACTAAGGCAATGTAAGAGTCATGAAAGCATTACAGTATCAAGACACATGGAAAACTGAAGGACAGATCTAGGTTTACTTTATATTTCACCATCAGCCCAAGTTTGCTTTAATCTTCAAGGTCCCTTCCAACCTAAACCGTTCTGTGATTCTGTGAATTAAATAAACTCTTGGCATACACTTCTATTTTCACTAGAAACACACAAAAGAGAAATTCAGGAATGTGAAAGGAGTAATTCTGTGGCCCTGTCCCATCCAGTTCTCACTTAACTTGTTTTGTCCTTCCACTAATTAGTGGGGAATTTTTTTTGCTCTTCACGCTGTTTAGATGTGCAAGAACATCAAAACCCCAGGAATTCTAAAAATCATTTTAAAGTGCACCTTTACTTTGAAAAGTAGTTACAAAACTGCCAGACAAGCTAGTTACAACGTATCAGCTGATGTGCACTAACTGTCCAATTGCACACTCTTAATCCATAAGAATTAACGGACTTTTGCAAAGTCTTTTTCCACTGTAGGTTCACAACTAACCTGACTGAAGTTACTTCCAGAACAAACCATAGCAGCTTAACTGACATCATGTAACTTCTTAACATCTCAGAGCTCCTGAAGTATATTAAAACAAAAACCATATCCCTCCCATCACAATAGCCTGAAATAATTTATCAGAAATAGTAGATCAAAGAATGGGTGCACTAGCAAGGGTGAAAAGTCTTCACAATATCTAACTCTGTTAATACAGAATTTCTTCAGTGCTAAGATCTGCTTACTGTCACACCTCTTCTGTCATCTCCACCAAATCCGACTTCCAACATCCAGGTTACAAACTCAGATTTTTGTTTAGCTTTCTGCCGTCTTCCCTTGGGAGTCCCAGCCACCAGGTTTTGCTTCATATGCCAAATGGATCTCTCAAACACCCTCTTACCCTTTTTCGCACTTGTTTTGGTGACAACACCTGTCTCTGTCACCAAGGCAGTAAAACTAAGCATCACATTCAACGTGATCATTTCTATGTACCCACATCTTGGAAGATTTAAACTGTAGAACATTTAGATTTTTTTCTAATCTACCCATGTAACTGGAAGACTGACGCTGGGTTTATGTGCCCCACTGTTACTGTAACATGCTCTGCCTAGCCTCAAGCAATGAAAGCTTACCTCATTAAGGCACACATTCAGAATATCGCTGCTAAAAATCACTTCCCTGGTACCTAACTCTCCTTTCTACACATCCATCTAGCAGCTGCTGTCTGCCTATCCTTGCAATAAACAAAAGCACAGTGCTGCTACCCAGGCACTCATGACTTACTCTCATGCTGCCAATCAAGACGCCATCATCCTTTCCCCAGCTGACTTACGTCAGTTCCCACCCTGCTGTCCTTATCTTTAGAGGAACCACCAAAACATCTACTAAATCACTTAATTTTTGCTCTTAAGGTTCCTTTGCTGAAGTCCATAAACAAGAATTTCAACAGGCTGCCCACAGATGGGCCATAATCTACCCGCTGATCAACGCCGGCTGAATGTCACCTTGTCTCAACTTGTATTTGGGTCAAAAGTATTTTGAGCCACGGTAAACATTTAAAACTGGTAATAAGTAGGCTCAAACACCTACTCACAGGGGAATTTCTGGTCCATCACTAAAGTTCATACGTCTGTTAATACATACACTGCAACACGTCATAACTTTAAAAATTCCAGGTTTTTAAAGTAAGCGTACTAAGTTCTTTTATCACTTTCCTATTTGCTCCAAATACCCATTCTCCCCCACATCTAGCAGGTTGTACAGCATTTTCCTACACTGACCCCATTCCTTAAATCTTTACACATTTTGCCTTAGAATCACATTTCCTCTACATCACTTTCTTCTTTGGCGACGACCTTATTATACACACTTATCCATCTTGTACCATTTCTCTTAATTCAGATGCAAGTTGCAAACTTTACCAAGCCTCCTCTGAGGTAAGAGTCATTCACACGAAGATTCAAACATTTCCCTGGTAGAAGAAAGACGGCTGTTGGATTTCTTGTAAGGTAATGCTCCTGATCTTACATGCTTTATGTTGTGAGGCAACATTTGGCTAAAAACCTCCTGATTTTATTTGACACTGTCTTCTCTTAGCTGGAGGAGTTTTTAAATCTTTTGAGTTGCAAATGCTCTTAAGTAGTGAAGAATCAGAAAAAAAGTCTTTTGACAGCTGCTTCTGAAATGTTTAGGAATCCACAAAGCTAGAAGGGGAAAAAGAACACTCCAATTCCAGCTGTCTTGCTACTGTCAGCGTGGTTCACCAAGACAATACCATCCCACGGGCTGACTGTGGGCTCCATCTCCAATGCCTACGTCCTCGGTTAACCTCCAGTCTCTCGCAGCTTTTACAGGTACTCAGTTTAAACTGATGAGAACTGGGATGGTGTCAGCATGGTTCAAGCTGAATAGAAAGACTGGTACCTGACAGTTTCAAATATGAGTTAGCACTGTGGGGACCTGACACAGCTACAAGCATTAAAGACAGTGGTACCGCCTGTTACAGATTTGTGAAAATATTACATCCATTGGTGTTTGATTAGTGTTCAAAAAGCTGTCAGCACCAGTAGGTGGAGGATCTAAGGAAAAACTCACAGAAAAGCATATGCAGATGTCGATGCTACCTGCTGATGATTTTTTTCAAACCCCGATATCTTCCCTCAAGTATAATTTAAGACAAAACAATTCACAAGTTACACCTGACAAATCATTAACTGCTTTACAGTGACAGTCAGTGCAGTTCCAACTACATGTATCTGACACACAAACATGTTCATCTGACTTCCTCAGGTTCTAAATAGATACATATGAGCTCTAAACACCAAAAGGCAAAATACTACACTCTCATGCACAACACAAACACAGTGGTTCTGTAGCCCATAACTTCAAAGTACCACCACTCCTCAAAGGCGCGACTTTACCACTGCGGTTATACATATGAAACACAGCTGCAATTTCTACGCTGGCTTCCTCAGGGATGAAATTATGAGCAGCTTTCAAATATAACTGATTTTGGGCTCATCAGCCAACTTTCCTAAAGATGCAAAAATGCAGAATAGCAAAGAAAGAAATAGATCCTGCCTGCATTGGAATGACAGCTGTCCTTGGGCTCATCAAGGCTGTCTACAGCCCCATAAAGAGAGCAGCATTGATGTGAATTAATATTTCACAAGCAGCAGATGCAAAACAGTAGTTTCTAAGAAACAATTTTAACTAAATTAAACGACAACCTAATGAAACTGAAGTTTTGGTGAAAAACTGAGTTTCCAAGTTGTCTTGTATATTCTTAGAGTTTTCATAAGAAAAAAAAAATTCCATTCCTTCCTTCACTTGCAGGACTCATCGGATAACTGTTCAGCTGCTGAAACAGAGCTAAACTACCTGCATATGCAGTAATCTAGAACTAACACTTCCTATAAGAAAGATGACTTGAAATATAGACAACACACACATCAAGTTCATAAAGTTGTATTTCATTTTATATATACATATATGAATGAAACATTAATAGCATTAGGTAAGTCCTTGAAGGAAGAACTCATCCAGGACAAGCATAGAACCAAAAACTGTCGGGGGAGGGGAGTAAACCTCATTGCATGTGCCTCCAAAAGCCAAATTTATAGGAAGTTAAGCATCTGTATCTCCTCTCCTAAATCTGATGCAAAATCTCAACATACAGCTAATCTGCAATTCAATAAAGGTCTAGTAGTTCACAGCAAGAGAAACACTGCTGCAAATTCTGGGATGAGGACTGGAGATTTTCACAGTCATTTAAAAACTAGAGACAGCTATTATCGATTTATGAATCATAAAACCACTTAATCTAATGTAGGAATTCCTATTTAGTCCTTGCAGGTAGTGTTTAAAGGCCAAGATAAAACAGTACACTGAACTTAATGCACTGCTTGACAAAAATCAAAGAAAAGCCTGCACCTGGAAAAAAAGATAGATAAGTTTCTGCATTTAAGAAATCCTTAGTAACAGACCTTCTAGATACCAAGAGAACAATTTGCAGAAGATATCATTGTTCACCCTTTCAAGGAAGGATTAAACTGAATTTTTAAAATAGGAATCAACAACCGTACTCCCTATCACTACTGTGCAACATAAGAAGCATCACGTATTTAGAATTCCTAAACGACTTCCAGATTCACACTACTGAGAGAAAGCAAAGGCAAAACACAACTGAGAGGAGATGAAACCTCATCAAGTGCTCCTTAACTGGCACCTTAAAAAGGCCCCAACCAACCACACAACACAAAAACAAACAACCTAAACCAACAGGTTCCTTAGATACCTAGAACAATTGACAACTCCAGCAGAATCAAGAAATAAGTAACTCCCAGGGTGCAACTTCATATGGAAGTGAACTGCATGTTACTTATGTGAGGAATCCAGAATCAGGATCTTGCTTATCACATGCAATATTCCAGTTAGTTCTACACAACTAATGTATGTAACATAGCAGTATATACTAAAGGCGGAATAAAATATTTAATATGAGACTGTAGCAGGTACACAACAAGTTATTATTCCATTATTATTAGGGGGAGTTTTCTTAATTTGCATCACTTTCCCCAACTCTACCGCATAGGATCACAGAATGGCTTGGGTTGGAAGGGACTTTAAAGACCATCAAGTTCCAACCCCCCTGCCATGGGCAGGGACACCTTCCACTAGACCAGGTTGCTCAAAGCCTCATCCAGCCTGGCCTTGAACACTTCCAGGGATGGGGCATCCACAGCTTCTCTGGGCAACCTGTTCCAGTGCCTCACCACCCTCTCTGGGAAGAACTTCTTCCTGATACCTAATCTAAACCTCCCCACTTTCAATTTAAACCCGTTCCCCCATGTCCTATCACTACAGGCCTTTGTAAAAAGAAAACATCCTCAAAACATCCTTTCTGTAAATAGGATTTAAGTAGGTAAGTACACCATCACTATGAAATGCCATTTTAAGTCAATAAAAACCTTTTTTATTCATATAGGCAAGAGCAGCACAGCGCGTATTAATTATTTAGAAAGTACGTGCAATTACAGCAGCCCAAGCTTGCCTGGCACGCTCTAAGTCCTCAGACAAAAAGCAAGGACAGGAACGGGCAATCTTTTCTTTAAGACTGACTTACACCACCGCGTTAATGCCATTCCTACCAGGTGACTATCTAACGCACAAACCTAAACACGATGTACGCAGGGATTATGAACATAATCCCACAGCCTGAAGATAATCACAGTAGCATTCAAGGACCTTTTGTCGCTATCCGCTTCGTAGGCTGCAACCAGCTCCCTTGCACGTGCGCGTGCCCTCGTGCCCGTCAGCGCCAGGCAGCCG
>NW_010234619.1:0-72453 GCF_000690775.1 Eurypyga helias
GAGCCGGGGGAGCCGCGCTCCGGGGGCCGAACGGTGGATTGCGCCGGCTTCTGCCGCGCTCGGAACGGACCGACCTCCCCGGCGGCTCTTGGGAGACTCCATCGCGCTCCCGCTGAACGAGAGGTGGCAAAGCCGCACCGGCAGCGCTTGGGGCTGGAACGGTGCCTGTCTGCAGGAGACGTGTGCCTGGCTGCGAACAGCAGAAACTTGGTTTTCCCCTTTGTTTTGTGCTCTAGAAACGGAGTTCCAGGGACTCTCCTGCAGTTTTCCACAGTAGCCCTTGTCAGTCACTGTCGAAAACCTGTTTCTTCCTTCTGTTTTTTTTAATTGAACGAACTTGGCTGTCTCTTTCATACTTCCCAGGGAGGGTGGTGAGGCACTGGAACAGGTTGCCCAGAGAAGCTGTGGATGCCCCATCCCTGGAAGTGTTCAAGGCCAGGCTGGATGAGGCTTTGAGCAACCTGGTCTAGTGGAAGGTGTCCCTGCCCATGGCAGGGGAGTTGGAACTAGATGGGCTTTAAGGTCCCTTCCAACCCAAAACAGTCTGTGATTCTATGACTTTTTGACGCCCCCCTCGGTTTTCTCCTGGGTTTGGGGTTTTTTTTGCTTGTGTTGTTTTAAAATCTGCTACTCTCTTGCCAGTTAGAAACAACAATTCCCTTGAGGAGCTGCCTGCCTCATGGGAAGCTCTGAGCAGTCAGCAGGGCAGACGCTTGAACTCTGAAAGAGATAATCAGGACAGATTATTGCTGCTACCTGTTTTCAGCAGAGGCAATATTTCTTAAGATGCAGTGCCACTGAAGGACTTACCTGAGTATTGGCTGCACCCTGTAAATGGGGAGTGAACAATCTTTATGGCAATAAGCAGCTGATATTTTACCACCGTACCATTATAGTTTAACTTTTTTTCCTTTTCAAACAAAGGAGTGCTTAGGTTAATTTATGTTGTAGGTTTATTCTCTAAACCTACAAAAAAAAAAAAGTACTCGATCCATTTAAGAACTGCTAAATCTTCAGCCTCCCTGAGTGTATTTCATCAGTAGGAGGTGATGTATTACTGTGTATAAAACGTATGCTGAAAGGACCCTTCTGCATGGGGGGAAGAAAACACAGGATTTACAACGCATGGATGTAAGAGGTTGTGTTTGAATAATCTCTTTCTGCTTTACTAGCAGCCATTTGCTAATTACAGAGTGCTTTCTTGAAATATCCTGGTCAGAATAATCTGAAATCCTGATTTAAGACGAAGTCTTACTGGAAGCCATGGATAGGTGTGGAAAAACTCTTTAATCCCTTTAAAAAAAAAAACCGAAGGGGTCTGTGTTCATCCTTCTACCCATACTATGCTTGTATTCCCTCATAGCTGGTGGTTTTTGTTTGTTTCTTGGCTGAGCAGCCAGTGAGTAACAAATGTGAATGGTTTAAACCACCTTCCGCTGGGGAAGGACAGTTGTACTCTAATGATTTCTGAGACCTGACCTGCTGGCTGGGACTTAGGAACAGACTCTGTGTCAGGAGTTTGTACAATACAAGTGCTTTTTTTAGCCTGCTGCTCCCTTAACTAACTGCCCCCTTACTGTGAACTGGAAGGACGAACGTTGCGGAGGTTATTTTAATAAAACACGCTGTTTGGCCTGTCAGCTTCAGACTGAGGCTGGATTTGGATCCTTCCCAACCCAGCTCGTTTGTTCTTAGCGCAGCTAAATAGGATTCCTGTCAGTTTGCAGGGAGCTGGGGGGAGAAGGGTACGAAGCTGTCACTCGGGAGGCAGAACTGTCCTCAGGACAAAGGTGACAACAGCCTTTGGCGTGCGTGAGGAATGATAGTGTGGACTCTTGGGATGCGCAGGGATGCTGTTTCAGCTTCTGATGGGCGTTTGACACGGGCACAAAATACTTGTTACCTGTGCTGGGCTGCACGTGTCTTGGCTGCACGGCCTAAGTCAATAGGCTGTTGCTTGGCAGCCTTCATGCTGCTGTGGGTCAAGTTTGACACGCTCGCCACCAGAACTTTACAAGTAAAGATTAAGGTGACAGAAAGCAAAATTTTGGCAACATATAGCAACCCCCCAAACCACCGAGTTTTAAACCTTTATATGAAACTTTAGTTTTAACAAAAAACTGCCATGTGTGACAGTCACCGAGGTCACTCTGAGCACATAACTTCTTGCACCCAGTGCATAAGGGTTTATGGCTGGGAGTTCATCAACAGTTCAGACACAACTCCCACCTGATCTGTGCAGAGGTTCGTTAGGTTTCATGGGTGCTGTATTATTATGTAAGGAAAGGTAAGAGATGACGTCTTGTCCAAATCTTGCCGTGTTATCTGAAACGAGTTAAATGCTGAACAAACGAACTTGCTTGGCCTTGCATCTTCTCCTTGCTGCAGTGTCTGCATGCTCTCTGTTTTTCCTAGATGTGTGCAGCTGGTTTATTTGACTCATTGGATGGATGGTGTTTTAGCTGAATTGCATCCTTTTGCAAAGCAAAGCAATCTAAGTAATTGTGGCCAGAATGAATGGCGGGGCTGCGGGCTACTGAACATTACTTACCGAAGGAGAAGGAAACCTGATCTGTGGTCTGCAGACCTGTGAATTTGATCTGACCTAGCAGCATGCGCTGTTGCTTTATCGAAGGTGGATTTTTTTTTTTTTGTTTCCTCTTGGGGAAAAGACTTTGAGCTTCACAAGAAACAGTCAGCTTTGCAGCAGGGCATTTGATGTTGCGTCACGCGAGAACCGCTCATACTTGTGTGCGTGTATATAAAACTGTGTGAAGAGGGGACAGCAGTAAACACAATCTAGAAGCTTCTGGTGCTAAAGAGAAAATACAAGTGAATAGGATGGAGGCACCATTTTTAATACCTTTGCTAATGGCCTGTGGTCAGAAAGCTGAGTGCTAATGAAACCTGCTAATGCCATGCTGTTGAGGGGGAGGTGGTGTTGGTGCAGAGGGGGCCACCACGTAAAGAGGATTGAAGGTGAAGGACTGGGGTAATTGAGTCCCATTGCAATAGTTAAACATGGAGGGGTGGGGAAGAATGCCCCTCACTACATAGAAGGATATGGATTAATCAGTGGCAAGATGACTCTCTTGTCCATGGTATCTGTAGTGCATAGGGTTTCTCCCATGTAAAGTGTTAATAGAAGGTGCTAGATCTTTGCTTGGTTATGGGTTGCACTGATCTGTGTCCAGCAGAAACAAATTCAAAGCGGAACCTAGAGAAGGGTTTTGGGATGACTAGTGGCAGAAAGCCACCTCACCGTAAGAGAGTACCCAGCTAGTGTAGCCTGGTAGAAGTAAACAAGTTACCTCTTCCTTCACCTGTATAAAATGTAAGGGGTTGAAATGCCAAAGAGGAGGAAGAACTGCTTTAAGCAGAATTTGTGGTTTAAGAGACTTATAAACGGTACAGTGGTTAAATTTGTGTGGTGGTTTGGGTGGGGTTGGTGTTTTTTTTTTTTGATGGGTGGATTTCTCTCTCCCTCTGTTGGTCTTATTAGGAGAGACTATTCCAAGACCTGACATCCCTGAAGATAAAGTTTGACAAGAACACAATTTAATGCTGTTGCCTGTAGGAGTGGGGAACTGGAACGGATGACTCAGAAGGTTTTTCCCAGCCCTGTGTTGTTAATAATGTGCTAGTGTGTGCTAGGCATTAAGTGGTTAGACAAGTCCTCCATACCAGTTTGATGTTGAATATACATGAATTCTGGAAAAAAAACCCCACCAAACTTGAAGAGAGCATGTGAGTCTTCTGCCAAACCTTTAGCTGTCTGTGAACAGATTATGGCATTAAAATTCAACAACTCAGCCCAGAGAGGTGCAAGTGTAGTGACAGGAATTTATTCTGAATAGAAATAATAATAATTGTTCCCAGATCCTCCCAATTTATTCTTGACTGTGTATCTTCTAGCTACACGTAGCGTTTTTGCCTCCAAGTTCTTCACAGCAGATTGCTATAACTGGACTGAATTTTTTTTATATATCCTTAAGTGCTCATAATTAAAATATTCTTAGCTTATGAATAGCTTATAGATTTAGTCAGGAATAAAATCCTGCCCTGTCCTTGTAAGCACCAATTGCAGTACATCAGAGAATATGGTGTATGGTGTACTTTCTTGATACCAGGAGGTGTATATGCTGGTGCAAAATGGAAATGTAAGGAAGCTTCCATTTGCTAAATGTGAAAACTCCCACTCATAGCTTGAAAAGGAAGGTGGAGGGTTCTAGTATTACTAAATTTAGGGAGTAGTTAACAAATGACTAAAAGAGAATGAGCTCACAATTCGGGTCCCAAAATCCTGAATTACTGCGTGAGCTGAGTAAGCAGTTCTGAGGACAGTTTGTTCTGGGATGTTAACAGCAGAGAAATCCATGTGGTAACTGATGTTAGTTGCTACTTAAAGAATTTCTTAGCCTTCTTAAAGAGCAGGAGGTGGGGAGGGGAGGGGGGGAGATAAGCCTTCCTGTTCTTCTCCCTCCCTCCACCCACATGAACATCTCTTCCTCTGTCCACGAGAAGAAAAAGCTGCAGTGTGTCAGGGCTTCTTGAGAATAAGACTTCTTGATGACCACACTGATTCCTGCATCAGTGTCGTTCTGGTTTGGCGCTCTGTGTCCAAAGAGCTTTATGTGCGCTGTAAATCCCATAATCACTCAGTTGACCTTGAAGGAAGGCAAGGCTGCTGGAGATCACTGAACCACGCTGCTCGCTGCGTTAAGTAATGTGTTTTAGCTCCATGTTGTCCTTGCCTTCCAGCCTGGTTTCAGCATTAGATAACATTTAGCCCATGAGCTGAGAAGTACTGGCTTTCACTGGGCAAGTTACAGGATCTTTTCCCCAGCGGAAAAGGGAGCAAACTGTTGCTGTTTGAGTCTGGAAACAAGACTTAGCTCAGTGTAACAGCCAACCATATTGCCTTCATATTGCTCGCTTGTTCAGGTCCAGATTCTGTTTCTCTTTCTAGTTCCTACTTCACAGTGAAGAAAAATCACCTGACTTCTCTGCGTCTGCTCGCATTTTTGAGAAAGCAGGAGGAGTGGCCGTGTGCTCAGCTGGCACTGGTGGGCACCTCATACTACCAGCTGTCAGTTAAAGCAAAAATCCCTGAGTCAAAGAATTGACATGCAGGTCTCATCTTCTCATTGAATGAGCAAGAGAAACGCTTGATGTCCAAGGACTTGTTTTTGGCTACCTGTTGTGTAGGCTCAGCGGAAGAGGTGCTGGCACCCCCACGCAAGGTCTGTAGCCTTACCCTAGTTTTGAGGAGTATGGAATTGCCTTGTTTGAGAGAGGGTTATTGTGCACTTGCTTCTCTCTCCTCCTCTGATGAGCAAGTGGTCTAACTGTTGTGTAAACCTCGGGCATCACTACCACCGTCTCTTCCCGTCTGGACTTTGCATGAACATGTCCACGTTTGCTGTGGTTCTCGCCTCAGTGTGGAATGTGCGTGAGGGGGCTCCTCTGGGGTTGCGAGTCGATGGACATCCAGTTGGTGAACCTTGAGCAGGCTTATAAAAGGGGTTCAGGGCTGTTCGGTTCTCCCAGAGGACCACCATTCTGCAGAAGCATGGAGCAGATCCATGAGCTGCCCGCTACCTGAAGAAGTAGAGATTAGAGGATCTTGCATTTGTACCAGGGTGCTTGAATTCAACCTGTGCAGCCTACTACGGGAATTTGAAGTCTGTACGGGAGGATCTGGGCTCCAGAGTTCTTTGTGGGAGCTAAGGTTATTCTTTAACATCTAGCTGAATACGCTTTAATCGTGAAAGCTTAACTTATTGTCTTTGTAGAGAGAAGTGATTATGGAAAGTTCCCAATGCAGAAAGTATCTGGTGTGAATTGGTGGGTGGATTTGCATAGTTTATACTTGGTGATCTCTGTGTGGGACAGAATAGTTTTCAGCTTTAAAAACTTACAGCTGTGCAGGCAAACTTTCAAAGAGTTACTCTTTCTACCCCAGCTGTGCTCTGGGTACACTTTGGGAATCACTGGTGCCTGTTTGTTTGCCATCACGCTTCCACAGCAAAGGGCCTGTGAAGAGTATGAAACTCAGAAGCCCTCAAGCTGTTTCAGGGATCAGGAAGGGGTATTTTGCTGATCCTTCCAATCGCTTTTCCTGTACAATCTATAACTTCTCAAAAACAATCTCTTCATTCTGAGGGTGACATTCCAGGACTTGCAATGACCTATCTTTATCTGGGAGCAAACAGTACCTGTTGCATACTGTTTGACGTACCTTGTTGGGAAGTGTAGGCATTGTAGTGTGTTGGATGTAGATCAGGTTATCAAGCTGTTGGAGGTGAACACATCACGTAATCTCACTCATAAATTTCACAAATGCCATGCAATATGTCCCACTGAAGTCTGTGAGGTAAATTAAAGAGCCTTATTATGGAGCAGGTAAAACAGAAGAATGAGGTGTTGAAAACAAATCCTTCTTTGACAAATGGATTCGTAACCAGAATGCAGAATGAACGTACCTCATTACCGGGTCTTGTGTGACCTGTTACATTGCTATTTCTCCTTCGGGAAATGCAGCTCATGTTCCTTCTGCACTTTGACTTATGCAAGAACGAGGCTGGCCTTGCCAGGTCAGGCAGAAAGCCCCTGTAGCCTAATAATATGCCCCGATGTTGGTCCAAAGCTGATGCTTGAGGAAGAGTATTTCAATGATATGCACTGTTGCGTTCCTCTGAGCTGCTGAGGTATTGGAGGCTGAAAGTTCCATATAATGAGTTACTAAATGGATTTCTGTGAACTTGTCCAGCCTCCCCTTGAAACCATGTGAACTCCAGCATGCACAGCACGCCTTAACAAAGGCTGTCCTGGATAACCTTCGTATTGTTTGGAAAGTTATCTACAAAACTCCTTGCTACAGCATTATTTGAAAAACTTTTTTCTTGTTCAGAGTGTTGATGCCTTGTAGTTATTCTGTTGGTAGAGCTGCGGACATGTGGTCCTCATCCACCGTGTTTGTACAACTCATGAATTTATGTGCTCTTACACCCTAGCCTTGGTTAACTTTCATGCAGACTTGATCCTTGCATGGGAATTATTCCATGCCTTCAAACATTCTTGAGCCGCTTCCAGTTCACATCCCATGTAAAAGTACTACTTTGCTTCCTGTGAAAACATTCCCATTTGGGAAAAGCACAGTTATTGATAACATTTCTCCAGCGTTTTGTTCTTGGTCACCCTGAACTCTCAGGGCGTAATCCCATGAGAGAGTACGTCATAGACCCTCCTTGTGTTCACACAGCCCAAGCTGCTCCAGTATGATGTGCCAGTCTTCTACCTCAGAGGAGCAGTCATTGTGCCTTGCGCTGGTACTGTTCACACAGGGTCTGTGGAGAGTGGTGAGAGCTGATTGCTGACAGGTTGTGTTGTTGCCTGGTCTTCAGGTGAGCATCTGTCAGATTTTGAATGTTTGAAATGGCTCTGCATTTTTCCATGAGCCCTGTTCTCTAGAACCTCTGCCTGAGCATTGGATTAAAAGTCAGCAGTATTGGTGCTCAGATTCAGGGGAAACTGAGGCTCTTCTAGCTTTTATTTAGATTATTCATGTCTTCAGACCCTGCCCCTGTTTGTTGTGACTTGGTACTGTGAAGTTCAGCTCTTGCATAAATTGTTGCACGCCTGTCATTTCCAAATGAAAAAGCTAAGCAGGGGCATGAAGTGTTGTTTGTGTTCTGGATCAAGACTGAGTAAAATACTCAGTTATTTTCTTATTTTCCCTTGTGGGGATTGCAAAAGATTGCATTAATTCATGTAGCTGACTCGTGTAAATATCAGAGATGATAAATTGTTTAAAAGACTCGGCAATTATAATAAAACTTGAGATCTCGAACCTCTGTGTTGTCTACACGTGGCCCCATGCTGATGTTTCTGACGGAAGACGACGAAAGATGGTCTGCTTCGTTCTGGACTCTGAGTGACTGCGACAGAAAGCTCGGTTGACGATTGGTTGTAGGGCTTTCTTTAAACTTCATGTGTAATGCCTTAGTCTTGCAACTTCATTATGTTTAATTAGATGCAACAGCTGTCATGATAGAACAGTCTGTGTATGAAGGAACTTGATGCAGTGGTGCACAGCTTCCCTCTGTATTTATCCTGTAGGTACAAAGGGCCTATTGTTACTGCAGTCTGGGTTCCTGAATCCATCCTAACATCAGCCTAGGGCAAACAGCTCATCCAGGCAGCTGTGCTGTGCTGAGCTTGCTGCCACTGGCTGTGTGTTCCTGGTGTGCAGACTGCTCCTTGTACACAGATACTCCGGCAGTGCTAGCAGAGTATTTGTACAGCACCAGCGGCTTTAAGGTGAACGTTAATATACTTCAGCAGGCACCATAAACCCTCCTGCTGCTTCATAGCCTTGCCTGTGTTCTGAGTAACCTTTTCTCTGGGAAGAGTACTTGGTTTTACGGTTTCACTGAGCAACTGGTGTTAGCGCTACAGAGCCCACCAGAGGTGGGGAATGCTGGAAGTCTGGTGGAACCCTAGGCATTTGGGAACCAGGGTGGTTTAGAGGCACAGGGTCACATACGCTTGCCACACCTGCACGACCTCTTCATGATCTCCTGGCACAGAGTGTTGCTGCTTGACCTAAGGTAAAGAACTGAATTGCAGCCATGGCTGTATCTTGGCTTTTCACGCAGATGCCCACTACGTGGTTGTCACGTGCTGACAAGAGGTCTATCAAGCTTTGGTTAAGGAAGGAGAGATAGGTGTGTAATTACATATGGCATCTTCTTCACAAATAAACTAAAAAAAGTTTGGATTTATGTTCTAGGATTATCTTCATGTTTAATTATAAGGAAGGTTTCATGCTATCTCACAAGGAGTTGTGACCTGGCTGCAAAGCCAAACTCAAGTGGGTTGGATTTCTTGTGGTCTGTTTGTATATGCTGGTGGGGAGGGAGAAGTTTGTGCAGAAAATTCAACCTGCTTTGCTAAAACTGGAGTTTCTGGATGACTCCTCAGATCTGGGTATTCAAGGTTTTCCTGCCCACATGACCCCTCTCCCCCATTCACCCAAAAGAGAATCTAGCTTTCAGATTTCACTTCAAAATTATTCTTGGCTTCCTTTCAAAGTTGTTTTTTCTCTCCAGGAGAAATTTCCACATAAGTTGTTAGAAGTCTCTTTTTTTTTTTTTTTTTTTTTTCCCCCCACCTTACATGAGAGCAGCAAATACCTAGGCTCCTAGCACCTCTAGTAAACTTAGGAAATTTCAGTTAAATATAGCTGTCAGAGTTATTGCTCCTTAAATCCTGAGGATTGCTACCAAAAAAGAAAAAGGTTGTACAAACTGTGGCATTAAAGCTGACTGGTAATTAAGGTTAACAACTATGCTGAATAATTTTAAAGTGACTACTAGCTTTCCAGACTGCATACAACTGTATTTGCCCTTGGTGGTATTTCCCTTTCTCATGGGAAGGTGAGCAAGGTTTTAAGGAGCAAAGACCAGCATATTCAACTCTAATTTTACCTGTTACAAATGCAGCAGTACCGAATTCTGCTCCATAGACTCGGAGGAATCCCAGTGAAACACGGCTTAATGATCCCATTTACTTGCAAAGAGGAAGCAGCGTTTAGTACCATGAGATTTGAAATGGAACGTGTCCTTCGGTTCACAGTCAGGTCTTTGGGATTTGACATGGTATGCTGAGAAACTGGGTCAATTGAATGGGTGCAGTGAGCTTGCTGTGCCAGTCAAGTGGATGCCAACAAGGCCGTCCCCTATCCATGTTTTGCGAACTGATGAGGGTGATTTCCGCAGCTGGCAAACTGTGTGCTCTGCAGCCTGGAACGAAACTCTTGGGACTACTTTGCAGTGCTGTCATACCTGCTCTGAAATGCCAGGCGCTGGGCAGGTAGCACAGAAAGGATTCTCGTGTGGGAACAGCTGAAGAGCATGTGGGTCACACTGAAAGGTTTTCTTCAGGGTGTCGCTGCACGTCTTTCTCACTGTCAAGGAATCTTTCTCCTTCCCACAGCAAAAAAACTGCAAGCTTGTCATCTGGCTTCTCAATTTAAGTTCTTGGAGATCCTTTAAATCATTAATATGTAGCACCGAGGAAGGACTTGAACCTATGCTGTCTGAAGGCTACATGGAAATGGCTGTATAATATCCCAATACCTTACCACTCCAGCAGTTACTTTTTCTTTTACTGTTACCCAGCCTACAAAATAAGAGGACTTTTTGATATTTTTTTTCTCCTTGTGGGTTTGAAAGTTGCTGCCTTCTCTATAAACACTTCATACTTCAGACAAGTCCCATTTGGAAGAGATCAGTGCCAAGTGCTAACAAACAAACTTCTGCTTGAAACAAAGCCAAAAAAACCGTGCAACCAACCCAAAACCACCTGACCTGCAGCTTAGTGCTGACTTTCCTTGGTCAACTTGTGCCCTTCCAAAAGAAGCATTCAAATTTGGGTGACAGCATTCCAGCTGGCAAGTCACCAAGCAAGCAGAATGGAATAGTCACCTGTAATGCTTCCGGTGACACACACGCTCAAGAATGTAATTTTTCCTTCTATCTAATAGCATCACACCAGGAAATGTGATGTTTTTCTGGGGATTATAATAAACCACATCCTCGTCTACAGTCCTGCTGTAGCCCATTGTCTGCAAGCCTGTAATTTGTTCATCTCTTGTCTGCCTCTTGTCTGTTCTCACCTCTCCAAGTGTAGCGCTTGTAACTATGTCTCAGACCTACCAAGATCTTTGAAATCCAGCCCTGCCCTCCTAAAGACTTGTTGACTAGGTGCTGTTTGTGAACTTGTAAGTGCACTCCCTTTTCCAGGGGCTGTGAGAACACATTAACTGTGTTTTCTTACTCACTCCACCCCACTCGCATCCTCCTTTCAAGACCTTGGCCTGCCATGAAAAGGTTGCTGTATGCATCCCTATGGTCATGTGCCAGCAAGATGAAGATGCTGAGCTCAGCTGGGAGGGAAGTTGTACTTTGGCAGTCTGGCAGCAGCAAACAGCACTGATCGTTTGCTTGGTATTAATGACTTTGTCTCCTGCTTTGACAGAAGCTACGGAGATTTTACATGCACGGCTTGTCATCTCACATAGCTCAGATTTGTTGTATACCTAGTCTAGGTCATATGGGACCACATCAAATATGTCACTAGATGAGGTTTGACCCATCAGTGAGGTGGTTATGTCAGAGAAGAAACAGAACTGGCTAAGTGCTGTGTTCTTGACGCGTTGGTGGTCATAAGGACTAAAGAATAATATAATAAATTGAACTAACATCTCTCCAGTTGCTTGAGTTATTCATGTTACTTACCTCCCGGACCTGTCCTCTTCTCTCCACAGTCTCTGAACCATTGGCTGTTAAGTAACTTGTGGAGGACAGTGAAGTGCAGACACTGAAGTGTTAGCAGGTCAGCTCTGAGCTCTGGAGCCTCTAGTTTGTTTGGTTTTTTTCCCCCTAATCAAATTTGAACATTTTCCCAAAGTGGTTTCCAGGAGTTGGGACTCCAGTTACTCCATCGGGTAACACAGTCTCTGTCTTTATTGTTGGGCCTGGAACCAACAAACACTAACGCATGGCAAGTGGAAGAATAGAGAGCCGTTTCGGTGCCCATCTGATGCTGCTGTGTGAAATTGCTTTTCCTATTACCAGATGCCTAATCACATCTATGGACAGGTCTGGTTGCTAAAGTTGAAATGAGATTACTTCATCCGTGCAGATGCATTGCAACTCGGAGCAAAAAGCTTGTCTGTTATTATTACAAGCACAATAGTCGTTGTTGTTTGTCTGGTGGAAGAGTAGACCTGTAGCAGTGAGGATGCAATCTTAACATTACTGCTTTCTTAATAACACATAAGAGAAAACAGTAGTATTAAGAATACTATTAAGACTGCCGTACTCCTTCGGCATGTCCCTGTGCTGTACAGTCAGTTTGTGTATGCACAAGAAACCTTAACAGGCGTGTGTGTGCTTTTCACGGTGTAGGCTGTGCAGGTACAGCCCTTCAAAACCCCTTATCCCCGCTGCGCCATGTGGTTGATCTGCTTAGGCAGACCAGCTGCTTGCCTGGGACTGCCAGACATCCCGTGACTGAAGGGGGAAGGCAAGCCTATCGAGGTCTCTCCACTATGATATTGCTAATTGCCACCACTTGGAAAGATCCTTCACTAGCATTTGCACTTGGAAACCTGCTATTTAGGAGAATCTGGTCTTTATGCCTCCTTGGAAAGAAGAAAACATTCCTGAGCATTGTCTGAGGCTTTTAGAGCTGCATAATGATCATGATATGCAACGCGTTAAGTACTGGTTTGTCTTGTTTATATGGGTAAAAGTTGGTATTTACTGCCCCTTATCTTATGGATTCACTGGAAATAAATTGTATGGTATGTTAAATGACTTGCACAACTTCAGGGTTTCGCTGAACTATTTGATTGTGCAAGTGAACTTAAGGGGTGTTGCATCAGGATGCAAAATATCTGTGATGGCTTACTGTGTGTGAGGGCTGTGGGCCTGTTCCACCCGATGTTTTACAGTGGAGCAGTCAAATATCAGGAGGTGGATAGTCCACCTCAAAGATACCGTGTTGCCTGCAACCATAAACAGGTTCTGGACCAACAGACTGCACCTCAAGAGTCAGACATAAGGGGGGAAAAACCCTACCTGTGCATGAACAGTGCCCAGCACACCTGGAAACTGCATTTGAGAGAGGGATTGAAGCGGCAGTCGTCTTCGGTTCCTGTCCAGGTCTTGCCTCTTACAGAGGGAAGACGAGCTGGTTTGCAATGTCTTGCCTCCTTAAGAGACAGTGTTTACTGATTGTTTTTCAAATAGCACTTTAATCTTCCAAGTTGGATACTGTGTGGCGCACAGTCTCTGAAAGGCTGCACTGCCCCATGGGCTGACCTCATGACAGCGTCAGTAGAGATCTTGCCCTAATAAAACAAACAAAAGGTGAGAATAGATGTGTGACTTGAGGGCAAGGAAGATCCCATTCTACCTACTCTAACTTCTAGTAGGAGAACTTTCCATTGTGTTAAGATTATTTAAACTATATTGTGAAGCTCCCTTCAGTTCCATCATTTAGTTTTACTTCTGCTCCCTTGTCCCTGTTGGAAATGTAGGTAACACGTTACGGTCTACTCTGAACAGTCTGGTGTCATGGAATTAGTGTTCAGTCCTTCAGTTCAGTGAGGTCTTCAGTTTCTGTTGTCTTTTACAGTTCATGGAGCTTTTGTCCTTTTAATGCAAGTGGCATTGCCTTTTTAACAGTGTGGTTTTCCCTCTCTGGATCAAATTTGTTAGCAATTTTATGTATCCTAAGATGGGGGGAGATGAAAACCTCGTTCTGTAATGTTTTTGTAGACACATGAAAACCTTTGTCATTCATTTCAACTTTGTTGGTCTAGGACATAAAGATACAACCATAAAGCGTAATGGCATTGGCCTATTGAAGGACGTTACAGCTTGCTGTCTAGGATTTTTATCACGCTACATGCATTTGAAAACTCATTTTGTGTATAACAGCCATGTGCTCTACTCCCCCTCTGCACCCTTGTGCTCTGAAACAATTAAAAACTGCTTTCTTTTTGGTTATGGCTTCAATGTTGTCCTGAGGCACACTCAAGATTTGGTGTGGGTCATACAAATGACCTGCTTTGCCTACAGAGGGTAAGCAGAACTTGACTTTTGAAAGGTGTCTTGGCTGTGTGTTGCTCTTTTTGTTGCAGATAGAACTGACTTGTTCCCTCTTTTTCACCCCAACGATGTGTTGAATTGGTTAGCACCTTGGGTTTTGATGTAATCATCCTGGCGCCATGGGGAGTTTCATGTGGTCTGAGCTGAGTGCCAAACTGTCTCTCAGCCCTAACAGACATCAAGGTTTCTTCCGACTGTCTGTGCCAGGGTTTCAGGTGGGTTAAGCTCTGCCTGCCTGCTTCCCTACCAGCTTCTCTGTGGCTAAAAGCTTGTGCGGAGTGGTTGCAGGACATCTGTTTAGCAACACTCTTAAACCACTGTGTCGTTCTTGAAATCAAGGCTAAGGTTTGGAGATGGGAAGCAAGAAGACTCAATATGGCAGGAAGGTGCCTCCAGGATTTTTTCCAGTCATCAAGTCACTGAAGTGGCAACTGCTTGAGGCCCTGTCTCTTCTTGCTCTGCCTGTCCTGTGGCTAGCAGCTTGTCTGAGGGCACATCAGGGAATTCCTCTTTATCCTGCTGATTGTTCAGCCCTTCGAGAATGCAAAAATTAACCTTCACCAGACGCCCCAAGTGTCCTTGAAACTTGTTGGATAACCAAGTAGTCATGTTCCTGCATGGTTATGGTTTTGAATGATTGAAGTGGAAAGCAGATGACTTCCATTTTTGGTCTTAATAATAAAATAATTCTTAAATAGCAGGGATGGCTTAAAGCACTAAATAGCTCACTACATAGCTGATCCTTTAGGAAAGGGACTGTATCCAGAAGGGTCTTTTACGGTTGGAGTAATGCAGGATATTGCCCTAGATGAGGAAGTTAACCTTTTTTTACTAGCAAATAACCATTAAGGAGGTAGAATAAAAGATGAACGTGCAGGTACTGACTGGAATTCTGTGCTCAGCCAACATCCTGCAGGTTTTCTGGTGAGGAGTGGGAAGCACAGCCTTTCAAATCCTTTAGTTTGGAAAGTGATAGTTTACACCCACCGTGGTGTTACAGCCAGAAGTACAAATAACTTGCACGATACAAAACTGCAGATTATGAGCGTACGTTTTCTTGAAGAGGGTAGAAAGGGATTAGAATATGATTAGGGATTTATTGTTGAGAAGGGATTAAGCAACAGGAGCTTTTTAAGGTCACATCTTGGAATTGCAGTCTTGCTGTTCCTGAGAAGTTGATATCTGAACTTCCCTTCCCTTCCTACACTGGAAGCAGTGTTTGGGAAACCTTTGGTTCTTAAGGCACATGCTCAGTTATGGATCCCAGATGCTACAGCTGGGAAAAGCAGCTCTTGGAAAACACTTCTTGCTTGTTCTTTCTTGTTGCTTTTAGATGATATATAAAAAAAAAAAAACCAACAAAAAACCCAAAAACAAACAACAAACAAACAACAACACCCCACACAACCAAACCCTGGTTTAAAGGACACTGCTTTATAAATGCAGCTTGAAAGTGACACCCCACCTCAGCTGTCATCTTCTCTGGGTTGCTTCTGGGGTTCCAAGAAACTTCAGAAGCCTTCCTGTAGAAGGGTCCTCCATCATCTGGGAGAGAGCAGGAAAAAGAAATATCTCTATAAAAGTTAAGACACTTGGTGCCTTTGTGTCGTACTAAAAAAGAATGAAAAATTTTCTAATGTATTTGACAAAAACTAGCTGAGGCAACTGTTTTCTTCACAGTTCTGTGTTAACTGTAACACTGTTTTACCTGGCATTTATCCTAGCTTTTAAATATGCATAATTAGTGGCTGGAAATGGCTGCAAGTGTCGAGGTTTTGCAGTGAGCGATCCTGTTCCTCTTCTGCCCCTTCCTCTCCTCTCTTCAAACGCGTGCCTCCGCGCTGGGCACCAGCCCTGCAGCTGTAGCAGGCTCTCCCCGTCTGTTAGCTCTGGCCCTCTCTAGCGAGGCGTTTATAAAATGCAATGAAATCTCTGTGTGTAGCTCACCTCTCGTCTGGCCTTGCATTTACTTGTCCACTCTTTCTTCTCTTTCCTTTAAAATACCAAGCTACAAATCGAACTCATTAGTAGAACTACGCTACACAATGGTCTGGGTTTGGGGATTTTTTAATTCGCTTTGGGGTTGTTTTGGGTTTGTTTTGGTGGTGGGTGGTGTTTGTTTTGGTTTTTTTTTGAGAGGCAGTATACTAGTGCAAGCAATAGTCTCCCATAGTCAGAATGGTTGGAGACAATCCTTTCCTGATTTGCCATTTTGCTGGTCCGTATGCTGTTGCCTGCAAGCCTGGTTGCTGCTTCTGTCTCCAGATTAACTGCTAATAGACTCCTAGTCATTAGACACTCTTGCCTTCTGCGTGCAACAGTGACCTCCTCACGCCATCTACTTCTGCCACTGCGGTAAATCTGGTTATGTCGTTTCTTCACTGACAGCAGAGGCAAGTGAACTCTTGCCCTCTGGTATCGTTCAGTACCTGTAACTGCTGGTTTTATGTGCTGAGTAGGTTTTTATGAGGGGAAGAATGAACGTTTATCGGGTTAATGCTGATGGCTTTGTAAGAATAATCTGCAGCCTTTTGCCTTTAAAACCTCAGATTAATTCCAGCTCTAATATAAATGGAAGTTAAATTATAAGTCTTAAATTTAATTTAGTCATTAGGGCCTTCCGTAATCCAAGGGATGGCCTGCAGGCAGCTATGCTGCACGCTCACAGGAGCCCTTATTCCAAGGAGGTTTAGGCCTGGAAACAGTCAGCTCTAAAATGCCCTCTTGTTTAACCGGAACCTCAATCCAGCTCCATGTTGAGCAAGAAAACCTGCAGAGCAATCTGGATAGGACGGTGAAGTCGGTGCCCCAATTAAGCTTGCTGGTGTGGTAACACAAATCTAACTGGGGCTGAAGCGTGTACGTTATAGGGTTTATGGTAGCGCATCAAAGCGTGGAGATTCCATTGTATGCAAAGTACTATGTTAACACTGAGAAACAGCTTTCAGTGTATCTTAAACAATGCTCTTTGTTTTTCTCCTTAGATCAACGTTCGAGTTGTTACTATGGATGCCGAGCTGGAATTTGCCATCCAGCCAAACACCACAGGCAAACAGCTGTTTGACCAGGTCAGTGGAGGGTTGGTATGGGCTCGTGTTGCTGAAGCTCGGAGTACATTTCAGACTATAGTGTTTTCTTAAGACTGGATCACAAACCTGCCTACCTTTCTTCTCTCCACCCTTTAATCCAAGTCTGAACTCAGATCTCTAAATTCCATCTCAGTAAAAGAAATAAGCAAAAGTCCTTGCAGGTATGTTATGCCCCGGTGAAACGTGTCATCCTAGCAGTGCTGGGTCATGAAGTGTCATCAGGGATTTAAAATGTCTAGACAGCATAGGTAGTGTGTAAAAACACAGCTCCTGATTTGAAATACAGCTTAGCTCTTACTTCTTAAATTCTAAAGTTGAAATATTGTCCCTGTGCATAAAACTCTTTAGAATCAGGTCTTCAGATGGCCGACGAAGGTGTAGGCATAGCTGAACTCATTTTGGGGCTGAGTTGGAGGCAGCCACTTGCTACAGCTGTTCACATTTGCCAGACTACTGGAAAACCAGAGGGGTCTGTGATCTCTACATACAGGTAGTAACTATATCAACGTGCCTTGTAAGGAGCCGCTGTGCAGCAAGATGGAGCAGAGGTGTGTCAGCCTGCTGCCCAGGGAGGTTGAGGGCATGAGTAGCCAAGACTCTCCTGCCTTAACTTATTTTTCCTGCTATTGTGTCAACAATATGCAGGTTTGGCAATGGACCTGCAAAGGTCAGATGAAGATAGCTAAAATAAACAAAAAGCAGTTTATAAAACTTTTATTATTTTTACGTAGCTTAGTCTTCTAAAACTGAAGCGAGACCTAGATTTCAGCAGAAAAAAAAAGTTCCAGAACAGTAGGTTCATTTAAAAAAAAAAAAAAAAAAAAAAAAAAGGAAGCTGGCTTCTAGATATCCCTGCTGGACCCCCAGACACTAAGAGCTGATCTACTCAGGCTTCAGCTACGTGTATTCAGCTGTTTATGAAGTGTTACAGCCATTCCTTTGCACTTCTCCCCTCGCCGGCCCTGATAGCACAGGGTGGTTGAGCTTTAACTCAAGCAGGCTGAACAGCATTCGTTCCTGCTGCATTTTTGTTGGTACAATTTCTCATCTCAGTGAGTTTAGCTCGAACTTGCTAGGCCTTATGGCAGCTGCAGATTTTTAGCGAGAAGTACTTTGTAAAAAAACAAATGAAAACATTTAATGTTTTCTTGGAGGGATTGAAAGGAGGAAACCAAACTGTAGTCACTGCACTCCACAGTGCAACATAGTGCTACAACTTACGTTTATAGTTAAATCTAACTTAATTCCTTTTGATTATTACTGGTATAGGTTAAACAAAGTATTCATTGATTGGAAATTTGGTGGAGTGTATATGGAACAGCTGCATTTTTATGGAACTGGCATGTACTGTCTGACCTTCACTGCTGACCACCTCGTGTCAGGATAATTTCCTCCTGCAGCCCCTTCCATGTTAATACAAACCAGAGAACTCTGGTGTCATCTCTGAGAGTACAAAAATCCAAGTGGCTAAAAGCCAGCTTTTTAAAAGCAATGCCTTTGATCAGGCAGTGTAAGTATGGGATTCAGCAAGGACAACAGGGATTCAGCAAGGACTTTTTCCTCCCCCGTGTATTCACTAATGCTTACGTGTGTTAAGAGTCGAGGTCACCTTTCTGGCAGAAGACAAATGACGTTCTTGGCCTCCAGCTGAGAGGTGCAAAATCCTGAGAACATGGGAAAAGGCAGGATGCTTCAGATCCAGAATAATTGTAGCTTGCTGTCTGGGTGGTTCTGGACTGTTGAAGACTCCAGTTGTTGGGGCACTTATTACGCTGTTGGGGTAGACTATCACCTCATGAAGACTTGCTCCTTGCATCCTATGGCTCAGGTTTAAAAACTGGCAAGCTCTTACCCATAGCCCATACCTTGTTGGGGTGCGTCACTGCACCTGAAGAGAAGACTCTCAGGTAGAGGCATGCAGCTCAGAACCGGGGAAGGTGAAGATTATGTTTAGCTGCAACTGTTGTGACACCCTCTCTTCACTTCTGCTGTGCAAGCCCTTTACTGGGCCCTTATCTCAGATGGAGTTTACACTCAGATAAAGCCTGCGGAGGTAACAGGTTTTCAAAGGTATGAGGAGTGGCCCAGCTTGAACTGCAGAACCGCTGTGGGGGGGAAAGGGCGTTGAAGAAGCAAGATCCTTTTTAAAAACCACAAAAAGTTTTCTTGGCCTGCTGTCAGCTAGAAAAACTGCTCTGGCAGTGCCCTAGTGCTTTGGGCTTTGCTAGCCCAAGCATATCCTGCTTGTAAGGTGGACTGTTAACTCCCTGCTGTAGAAAGGGGAACACAGTGGGAACCTGTGAATAGTGAATTCGGCTCAGCTCCAGCCAGACCTGCGCAGAGCTTATGCTGCAATGGTCCGAGGTGCCCAGGGAACCAACGCAACGGGCTCTGGAGTTGGCTGGAGCACCTCCCCATGGCTGGCACAGGCAGCAAAGGAATTCAAGTGGAGGAAAGTGTGCCGCTGACAGTTTCTGGGAGTCGTTTCCGGGTGGAATGGGCAGACAAGATTTGCTCCTTCGTGTATTAGAGGGACAGAGGGATGTCTCCCATCTTGAATGTAGTTGCCCAAGTTCTTGGTTCTTCCTGGGTTTGCTGTGGAGGAGGTTGATGAACCGTTTCCCAGAATACAAGCGAAAACATTCATGGCTTTGTTCTTCATACTGGAACTCAAATGGTCAAACTGTGACGTTTAGCTGAATACTTTCTCATCCCTTGCCTTTGGGCTGTGGGAAGAACTTGAGGGGTCATAACTTCAGTAAGCTTTCTGACTTGATTTATAGAAAAAAATGAATCTCTTCTGTTGTAAGAGGCATTCAGACATAACCTGATAACTGCTTGATTTATGCAACTCTTTAATGAAGTTGCCACACTACTTTGTGCAACAGGAAGTACCATGCTCAACATGCCCCTGCTTTTCTGCTAGATTGAGTAAAGCCCAGTTCTGACCCCTCTAAAAATACATCTGGTTGTCAGAAAACTTGTTTGTTCTGTGGTGAAACAAGCCACTCTGGGGGAGGAGGGAAAAGGAATTTTAGCCAAGTAAAGGCTGAAATACTTTCAGACCCCAGCTCTTTTAAAAACAACTGTGGAGTTTGAGTTTTTTGTTTTGTTGAGTTGTTTGTGGTTTTGTTGGGTTGTTTTTGTTTGGTTTTGTTTAGGTTTGGGGTTTTTTTTGTTTAACAAACTCTAGTTAGTTATAACTAGTTACTTATGGCCCTGGTAGAGTATATAAAGTAGAATATATAAACCATAGCCTCCTGAATACAGCTCACAGTGTCCTGCTATGAAACTGTCCCGTTTCTTCAACTAGTAGGAACTGACCTCTTTATCCTTAAAAATTATATTTGCTTAGTGACATTTTTTCATACTACTGTGCAATTTTCTTGGTCTGCTTATATCCCAGAATTGTTTAGATTGCCTGTTATTCAACAAAGTCACAGAAACAGTAATTCTCAGAATGCTAATCAGGATGGTGTGTTTTTTCCCTTATCTCCCTTGCCAACCCTGAGAAGCTCTGGCTTCCAGGTACAGGCTGCTTCCTTCTAGCTCGCTGGTAAGAAAAATTGAAGGGATACCACAGCAAAAACTAATTGAGTGTACTAAAATCGTCGTCTCTCCAGCCGGATTGTCTCCATCAATACTGTCAGTGGGGAGGGTGACACAGATCCTTGTTGGCATCTCAGACCTGTTGAAGCCCACGTAACTACACCCTCTTGAGCCCATCGTGCTTTCCAAACTTACAAAGTGTAGTTCTAAAAAGCTCTTGCCTTCCACTCAGTTCACCTCCCTAGGGTGATGCCCACATTGCTTTTTGAGGGGCTATTCTGCAAATAACATTAAGGAAGTGATCCAGACAGGTGCGTAATGGATCTTTCCAGATCTCGGCTCTGCCTGGAGCCCATCTTTATGGGTATATGCACTGGCAGAAAACTACTGGGCTATAGGAACTAGCAGTCCAGAGTAGGAGGAGGTTGGGAACTTGTTAGTTCCCAACTTCCTCCCAACCTGTTAGTTTCCTCTCCCAGAGAGGAAGAGGAACATGTCCAAACAGCACTATTTTCACTAGTAAAGGTGCTGTCCAGTCAACAGCATATATGAACAACAAAATATATGAACTGAAATTGAATTTGTCCTAATGGTGGGCCATTAATGTATCTTGTCCTTCAAAACCAGCCTTTGTATGAGTTTGGAAAAGGGATACCCTTGGGAGTATTTGCAGCTTGTTTTACCCCTCAGTACTGCCCAAGGACCTTATTGCAGCAGCTGTGTGAAGCATCCCTCAGTTGCATCCTCCAGCCAAATAATCTTTGACTGGCAGGCGAGACCACCTGAGCTGTAAGTGCTGCTGACTCATTGTAGTTATCACTAACACACTGCGGAATCTTGCCGTAAGCTTTGGTGAAAGAAGTGACCTGTCTGCTTCACCAAGCACCGTTTTAAGAAGGAGCAGTGGATAGAAGCAAACAGAAGCCCCACCTGCTGCCAGTGTACCAGCCCAGCAGTTGGTGGCCCGTCTCTTCCTCATTTGTCTCTCCCAGTTTCCCAGGTCCCCAGAATCATCTTCTAGGAACTGGGTGGGACAGATATCTTAGATTATGCCATTGCTGTCATCCACTACGGCAACTGTATATCTTTGTCTACGAGATGAAGTTAGAGTTGACAGATGAGTAGGTTTATGCGGTTGCCCAGGACCGCAGGCGAGGCGGGACTTGAGAGGATACCTGGGTCTCAGTAACTCTTTTTTTTTTTCTGCCTTTCTGTTGCAGGTGGTTAAAACCATAGGTTTGCGAGAAGTGTGGTACTTTGGTCTCCAGTACGTGGACAACAAAGGATTCCAGACTTGGCTGAAGCTTGATAAAAAGGTAACAGACTTTAGGCTAATTGCTGAACAAAGGTTAAAGCTTAACCTGTCCTCCTGGTGTGTTATTGGCTGCAACGTTAGAACCCTTTTATCTGTTGTTGATTGTTCCTTAATTCTCATAACCCCAGGAATGTTTTTAGAGAAAACTCACTTCCATGGGAACTGTTTGGGTGAGGTGTGGCACGGTGGAAGCTTGCCCTTTCTCTCTGCGTGAATTGTAGAGAGCTTCACTGCATTTGTGCAGCGGCAGCTTGGTATGGTACTTCGCTGGGCAGAAGCAGCTGTTGTTGCCGTATCTGCAGGAACATCTTGGCTAGTAATGGGTTTAGTCTCCGCTTGTGCAGGATCCGTTGTCGCACTGATCAGAAGGAGAGGCTGCTTCAAGGCTGGGCGGTTGTGACAGCGCAGGTGCCTTTGGTTTGCCCTCGTTTGTGGACTTGCAGTTATGTGAGGGTATAAACAGTTTTCCTCAAGGGGGCAGTCAGTGACACACCTGTTTAATGTCAGGGGGTTGTTCTGTCAAATATGTGTGACACGGGGTGGGTTTGCCATCTGATACAGCGTGGGAAATCATTCTCAAGTGACCAAGCTTTGCTGGGCAAGCAGAATTTTACTGGCTCAGTTGGAAAACCATAATGCGTCTCCCCTGTGTTCTCATACCAGGAAGCAGCTGGAATTAAGGAATGCCAGTAATGAGTTACCAGTCACTTGCCTCTTAAGGCAAATGCCCCAAATCCCTTTTTATGTCTAAAAGCAATTTGTGTTATTGCTTGCAACCCTCCTCAGTTGTGTTGTCACCTCTGTCCTCAGGTTTCTGCTCAAGAAATAAGGAAGGAGAATCCCCTCCAGTTCAAGTTCCGCGCCAAGTTCTTCCCAGAGGATGTGTCTGAAGAGCTGATCCAGGACATCACGCAGAAGCTCTTCTTCCTGCAAGTGAAGGAAGGGATCCTCAGTGATGAGATCTACTGTCCTCCCGAAACAGCAGTACTCCTTGGCTCCTACGCTGTGCAGGCCAAATTCGGAGATTACAACAAAGATGTGCACAAGCCCGGATACCTCAATTCAGAGCGTCTGATCCCTCAAAGGTAAAGGAGTTGGTTGATAGTCTGCTTTTTTTTTTCTCTTGGGTTTTTTTTGTTATTTTTTTTAAGGTCAAGGATTTATATTCTAGTTAGTGGTCACTGAAAGCATTTTTTTAATTGGACTGTATGTATTCGGGGTTTTTTCCTTCTTCCATTTCTATCTGTCACATTTGAGTACAGTTTTGTGCTCTCTCCTTGTGTGGGATAGGGAGAGGAAGTATACTTTTGAATTCAGCTTTCTTTCCTAAATGTTGCTGCCCTGCTGGTAACTGGTAGTATGAATGCCTCCTCTTTTAAGAAGAAAAGATCCACGTTGAGTCAAGAATGTGTCATTCCTGGGGAAGGCTGGGTTATGTTCTCAGTCCTGATGTACAGGCCTAAAATCTTGTATCTGGAAAGCATGTCTTGAGGCTACGTAGTCCATCCCCATACAGCATAAGACAAATGGCTTCTGTTTACACTTCCTGATGACAGTCTGCACAGTGTCTTAATTCCAGGAATGACACAACTTTTGCTCTGCTGTATAACCAACTCCCTGGTGTCTGCAGCATGTATGTGATTCTTTTGCAGTGTTCGCTTACTCCTCTCCTGTCTCCGCTCAGTGACCAGAAAGGCTTTGCAGAGGTGTTTTGTTCATTCTGAATTACCCTGCTTCACAGAGTGCATCTTTGGGCTGGGTAGTATCTTCCTCTTGGTTTCAGTAAGGCTTCGTGGGTGGGACTGACTTTTTTACTACAGCACGGATCAGCAGCAATGGATACCGCAGAACGCAAAGTCTGATCTTGCTAGTGTCTCTTCCCTTGTGCAGAGTGATGGACCAGCACAAACTCTCCAGAGAGCAGTGGGAAGAACGGATCCAGGTGTGGCATGCTGAACACAGTGGCACGCTCAAGTGAGTGTCTTGTGTGGGTCCCCAGGCCAGTCGCTTTGTCGCTAGTCGGTTACCTTAAGCTTGCAGTTGTACAGCATAAAATAGACCCCAAGAGTTGCTTGTGTGTTTGGAACTCTTGAAGTATGTTTTCTAGTCCAACATCAAATCACATGGTAAAACTCAATAGGATTTTTCACACTTGTGCTGAGAACAGCCTCTTGGATGGCTTCCTGAAAATCCTGGACCTGGGCACAGTGTATCAGTGACTTTGAGTGGAAAGTAAAGTACAGGTGTACTTGAGTTCATTACATTTGCATTGTCAGATGGGGCAAGTTCAGGTATTGCCTTCCCCACTGACTGTACCTTGAGACAAGGATGAATGCTGGAAGAGATGAACGTTGCTTATCTCCTATCTGGGAATTCTAGGGCTCGGTAAATGGGAGTACTCTGTGTGTGTTCGTGGCTGTAATACTGGAACTCCTGAAGTGAATCCCAAATGCTGAATGTTCAGTTTTAACTCTTGTGGATGGTGTGTTGGTTTAGGAAAAGTTACTTGTTTCTCTTGAGGACTCTGTGCTTTCTGAGATGGTTGGATAAATGAGATGCTAATGTCTGTTTCCCTTCCTGCCTCAACCCAGAGAGAGTGCCATGCTGGAATACTTGAAGATTGCTCAAGACCTGGAGATGTATGGAATCAATTACTTTGAAATCAAGAATAAGAAAGGAACTGACCTTTGGCTGGGGGTTGATGCCCTGGGACTCAACATTTATGAAAAGGATGATAAGTAAGGCTTGATTTTCGCCCGCTCCCCCCTCCCCCCTCTGGTCACCCGGAGCGAGGACTGGTGTGGGAGCCAAGGGGAATTTCTCGTTTACAGTATCAGGGCAAAGTTTAGAACCTGTTTGGGATCAGTAGGTGAAGCTGTGCTACGAAATGAGCTTCCACATTTCACATTTGCCCATGCTTTCCTGACTTTCCTGACCATTGTAGCCTGACCTGCTCATGCTACCTACCGTGTAGAGATGTCAGTTGTACGATGCTGTCCGGTAAATCCTGCACAGCTGTAGGGCTGGACCGAAGTGTTTACTGAGCTTTCCCTTGGGTCAGGTTGCCAGGTATGCCAGCAGTGGATGCAGGAAAGAACCTAGATAGGCCAGCACATCCACAGAGCGTTTGGACATCTAAGGCCATTCCTGTGCTCAAGTTAATGATAGATGTGTATACAACTGCCTGGTTTGGGGAAAGCCAGACTATGGGGTGGACACCAAAGCCGGATAACACCCAGTGAGGAGTTAACCTATATAGTTACCGTGAATGAGGAATGAAATGAGGTCTTGCTGAGGTATGCATAGTTTTAATCAGCCCCTCTGGTACAGACAGAGCCATTATTAATTGGATAGCAGGTGGGAAATGATAGACTGCATCTATAAATAAACATAAAAGGCAGATAAGAGTGGCTGTGTCTAAGCCTGCTAGTCTCTTCTGATGCTCCACAAGTGACAGATTGAAGGGGAACTAAACCAGACATTTTTCTGATGAAGTGTTGCTGTCTAGACTGCTTTTTTCCCCTACGTTCCAAGTCTTGGTTTCATGTCACTGATCTGTAACAGGCTATCATTGTAATACAGAGGAGATTTCACCTGTTCTACATCTTGGCCTCCGAAAAGCTTTGAATGCAACCCAAATATTAAGCGAAACTCCCTAGAGCTTCTGCTAAGATGGCAAAGAGAAATGCAGTCTTTCCTGCAATGCTAATATGTGCTGTCACCCAGAAAACAAGGAGTGTCACTTGAAAGAAAAGTAGTTTCGCTCATGTAATACTTCAGTCTTGAATGACTGGTCTTGCTATGTAACCATGGTCACGCAAACAGGTTTTTCGAGCTGCAGAGGCAGACAGAATATGGCCGTTGACTGTAAAGAGCTATCAAGAGCATTTGCAAAACAAATACAGTGCCCAAATAAATGCCTTGTTTCTTCTGTAACTCCTGCTACTATGTAATTAAGTCTTTTGAGCAGATATGGGGACCAGAAAAATGGTAATGTGTACGTGCAGAATTCAGGGACTGGGGCAAAGGTAAAAAAGCAAAGACTTCATTGTTGAAATTCAACGTGAGGAAGATGAGACTGTGCTAGAGGTGTGCGAGCCCCCATGACGCAGTGAGTGTCAGTGTCCTGCTGCCAGGCGTTTTCAAGCTTGTTTTCTCTGCAGTAAAGGGGAGAATCCGCAATAGAACTTCAGCGAATTGTTTTAGTTGTCTGTCGTACTGTATTATCGAGGGTGGAAACTCTTACCATGACAGAGGTTGGAGTAATTACTTAATCTTAGTCTAATCAAATAAATTTCTTTACAGTTCTTGCTTAATGTTAGAAACATGCTGTTCCATAACCTTGCAGTCGGGTTAAACGTTAAGGGTCGGTGAGTGCTGAAGAGGGTGTATTTCATTCTTGATGTCTGCTTTAAAACTCAGCAAGTTTTCTGTTGAATGCTTGGGCTCAGCGAAATAGTGCTATGTAGCAGCTTTCCCTCTTTGTGACGATGAGGCAAATTCCTCTAAAACTGCCCTTTTTTTTTTTTCCCCCCCTTAACCGGCGAGCTCCATAGAATGGACTCTGACAGAGCCCAAGTGGTTCACCGTGGTGATACACGCTTCTCTAAGTGCTAAATATTCAATACTTGTGTCTTCCAACCATTTGCTAGAAATGCTTGTCAGCACTTTGGTGTGTCAGACGTGTTGGAGGGGTTAGATAACAAGAAGATTGATTGTTGGTGTTATCATTTATGTAAGACCATTCTCCATCGTTAACTGCCACCCCCAGAGAGTATACCCTCCCTTGATAAGAGTGAAATAAAATAACAATGTCATATTCAACATAAAGGTTGGAAAGTTTGGTTGGGAGGAATTAAAGGAATTAGTTACAGTGAAATACGCACGTCCTTGTAATATTGGAACTTGCAGTGTAGCTGGGCAGGTATGCCAGGGTGAAGTACTGGAATGGCTCAGAAACATCTGACCTCATGAATAACTTCATGCTTTTTATATGCAAGTCTAGGGAAATTAAAGCATAGGAAAATCTCAAATGATTAGTGAAGCTTAAAGAAGTCATTTTAAAGAAACCAGGAGACCTGAACTCCTAGGCAGCAGCAAGGAAGAGCCAATAGTCTGAATCTTGCCCCGTGCTTCGCAGGGGTGCTTTCCGCTGGGAGAGCCATGGGGCAGAGCTCGTTGTGCAACCAACACGTAAAGTTCTGCTTCGCGCTGAATGGAGTGGGCTGAAAGAGCAGTCTGCTTGGAAGGAAAGAACAGGACTCTCTGTTACCAGCCTTGCCTGTAATCTGGGGGTTGGAACAGAAGGCAAGAAACCTCCTTCTACCACCTGTGTCTGTGCCTGCCCAGCACTTCAGTAGCGAAGGCAGCCTGGAGTTAACCTGCAACACAGCAGGGCAGGCTTCTCGGTGGGCACTGGGTGTGGGGAGCGGCTGAGTTACTTTGGCTTATGCCTCCCGGGATGTACGAGAAGCCTCCTGGAAGTGTGGCAACGTCTGCCCAAAATCTGTACACTGTTGTGTTTTGGGCCCTGATTTCAAAGAAGTGAACTTAAAGCAGGTGTTTGGTAAAGCAGAGCGTGTGGTTTCAGTTGAGACCATCCCCGTTGCGTAGCCAAAGGTCAGTAGGGTGGTGGATCACTCTAAAGCAGGTGGTTGGACATCTTTCCCTGCTCCCTGTGGTGTTTTGGTTCAGTTACTGTCTTCTCTCTGTTGGGAGAGCTGTGTTGCATCCCACTGAGTCTGTGTCTTGGAAGCAATGTGGGGAAAACAGTGTTCTCTGCAGCATCCCTTAAAAAGAATTCTTTTCTTTCCAGACTGACTCCCAAGATTGGATTCCCCTGGAGCGAAATCAGAAACATCTCCTTCAATGACAAGAAGTTTGTTATAAAGCCCATTGACAAGAAGGCGCCTGTAAGTAGATCTAGAATGGATTCCTCGATGCTGCGTATGAACTGTTTCATCCCAAAACGAAGTAGCCTTTGGAGAGGAGAAAGCTGCAGATATTCTAGATGCAAAATGAGTATCTGGAGTACTTAGGGTGTATTTAGAGCTGTCTGTTTTTATGTGCAGCATAAATAAAGGGCTTATGGTGGTATCTAATATAGAGAAAGCCAAGGCATTTACAACTGCAGAGTCCATTTTTTCTAGCGACTAGGTAGCCTTACGCTTAAATCTGAGATTCTTTGCTATTTCTGTGAGTCTTCTGTGTAGCCAGATTATACAGAGACTAGTTCTCTCCCCACTTCTTCCAGTGCACGGAAGCTGGTGGGTAACACTTTGTTAGTTTAAAAAGAGAAACACACAAAAATCATTCAAATGCTACTGTGAAACCCTGTGGATCTGCACGGCTTCCTGTCTTCATGCACGCTGCTCTCTTCCCTGCCGCTGAAAGTAAAAGCTAGCTGGGGACCATAGTGTTCGTTGACCCTGAATACTAGGATAGGTGGCATGGATGGGATTTCTGTGGAGAACTGGAATGTAGCAGCCCGTGAATGTTGCTTTTCAATACTTACAAACATGTTTCCAGCGTTATTTTCGCGAAGAATTAGCAACTTAGACTCGATGAGAACATGGAGTGGTGGATCTCATTCTGCCCGTCTGGTGAAACTATTGGACTAGTTGAGAAAGGCCGCCTCTTCCTCTCCTCCCCCACCCCAGCACTTGGCCTCGGTGGGTGAGCACAGCCCCGAGAGACAGCAAGCAGTTCGGCTTCGGCAAAGGTTGTAATGGCTTATAAATCTCTAAGAGGAAAAGACCCTCCTGGCGGTTTAAAGAACACTAACACAGGGTGCTGCAGAGCTTTCCCCCAGGTCGACACCCTGGGGTGTAGGGGAAGAGGAGCTGCTTTTTGTGATGCTGTTGGTGGAAAACCAACAAAATTCCACAGAGCTAGCCCACCTAGGATGTGGGCTGGAAGCTCCCCTTTAATTTGGAAGATTCTGCATGCCAGTGTTTAAATGGTCACGGATGTAATGAGAAGAGTCCTGTGGCACCTCGTCCAGAATAAGCTTTTTAATTTTTAGGCCTGTCTGCCCAACATCTTCAGCACATCATCTTTCAGATATCAAGCTACGATGTTCCCAGTTGTGTGAAACCTGGGGTGGGAGGCTGGGGATGAGGAAAGGGGGGATTCATTAAAGTTCTCATGTGAATGTTTTGCCCCTTGGTTGTGGCCTTGAATGACAAACACAACCACCATCCATGCCCTCCGTGTTCACTTCCACGTAGGTGAACTTTGCCTGGAGAGAGGACCTGCCCACCACAATGTACACAGACCGTTCTGGTTTAAATGTACTTGTCACCCACCCGACTTCTGCCTACTTACAGTTAGCGGTATCAGGCCCGCGCAGCTCGGAACGGCTCTGGCAGGACTGAGAGGGGAGCGCCATGCGTGCTGCGCTGGCTGTGTCTCTTCCAGTCGCAGCGTGAACTGGGAAAGCGCGTTGAAGGGAGCGACTCTCCCTCGGCACGTTCATGTTTGCCTTGATAGTACTCGGAGCGCTTTTCATTCCTTCTGGTGTGACTTGCAGTTTTTTCCAGAGGTAGCCACAACTTGTGCTTCTGAGCTCAGGCAGTTAGAACCGTGACTCTGTGTGCCACTTCTCTGTCCCACCTCTTGCTAGCAGTGAGGCTTGTCCGTAGGGGTGTGATTCTAAGGAATGGGTACTGGTTCATGGTGGTAGCGTGCAAGCTGACTGCTGGCATCGCCATCCTTACAGTACGCAAGGGAAGGCAGAGATGCAGAGGTGGTTCACTGTGTGGTTGTGGACATGGAAAAATCCTTGGGCTGGTAATGAGCTTGGCACTCTGTATCCCTTTCTTAGCAGATTTACTGCTAACAGGTCCAGCCTGCTGCGTAGTTTCTGTAAAAGCCTGGTTGTAACACAGATGGTAAGAAATTTGGGGCTGTTCTTTTTGCAGAACCTGAAATTTCAGAGTATCTCATGCTTTGTTAACTGCCTGCAACCCAGTATTGAAAATAACCCATATGGTTGGTGGTTCAGAAAACCCCACACACTGATTTGACACTCTTGTAACAGCCCCACTAGGAAATGCTGTGGAGAGGAAGGAACGATATCGGACAGTATTACTGCGTGGGTAGGGATCTTCTCCTCCGAAAAAGCACAGATGGTGCCTTGAATCTCAACTCGAATAGATCAGGCAGTTCTACAGAGTTACTTTAATAGCCTGCTGTACAGTTTGAGTTTCGTGCTTTCTCTTTCACTCACAGAACCATACAGACCTAAAAACTAATTGCTCCATACTAGAGGTCTGGGAGTTGCCCAGATGGTTGCCTGCCAACCCAGAATCTTCTGCAACACTGCACCAAACTCCAGAGTCGCCTCTAAACAGAGAGATGCGAGTTTTCCAGAAAAAGTACCTTTTAGAGAACATTAAGAGAGTAACTTGTCAAGTCTATGTAGACTCGAGATGGATACTATAAACACTAATTGTTTTGGCTCCAGAGGAGATCGGCACTCCCTGCCGCTACGTTTAAATGGCCCGTGGCAGGATGATCTGTCTGTGGCTAGCTGGGAGAAGGGAAAGCCTGCTTGACAGACTGACTCTCTGGTGTCCCTCCTCTAGGACTTTGTGTTTTACGCCCCTCGGCTGAGAATTAACAAGAGGATCCTGCAGCTCTGCATGGGCAACCACGAACTGTATATGCGGCGCAGGAAGCCTGACACCATTGAGGTGCAACAGATGAAAGCTCAGGCCCGGGAGGAGAAGCACCAGAAACAACTGGAAAGGTGAGCTCGCAGCCGGAGCGCGGGGATTGGGTGGCAGAGATGGGCGACACCGAACTGCCAGGGTTCAGCTGTACCTGCAGGGCAGCAGCCGGTAACGCAGGTTTCGCTGAGGCAAGGCTGAGAGCCATCCCACGTCCGTAAGGGGAGTGTGGGGCCCTGGCTAGAGGGTGGACTCGGGATATGCTGCCACAGGACTGGGAGCATTGCTCCTCTGGCTGGGGCCTGTGGCAGTGTAGCCTGCTGTCCTCTCTGCAGTGCTGGGAGTTGGAAGAGGGGTGCGCGAGTCAAGGCACAGTGAGCTCTAGCCCACCTAGAGGGGGGGCTCTCCTGGCTCCTGAGCGTTGGGACCCGATTTGTGTGTTGGACCATGGGATGGTTGGGAGTGAAGGAGAAGCCTTCACAGGGAGCATGCGTGTGCACTGCGAAAAGAGGGCACGGGGAGACCTCTTGCAGGCAATTCACAGCTCTGTTGGACTTCTGCCACTGGCTGCAGGTTGCATACGATTCAAACAGTCGTGTTGCTTTTCTCCTGTGTTTGTGGCTTGCTTGGCTTTGTTCTCTCCATTCCCCCAGTGCTCTTGTTTTCACACCTCCTTGACTTCCCTTATGACAGAAGTAACAAACTTAAGCCTCCTCTGCTGTGCAGCCCAGCCTTCTGGTTTTCTCTCTCTGCATCTGGTGGCTCTTTCGTGTTCTAAGTATCTGTGGCGGGCAACAAAAATACAAATGTCTTTATGAAATGGGATATCCAAAACTGAGGAGAAATGACGAGGCACTGAAGGAACAGGCTGTATGTATTTCTGTCTTCGGGCTCTTGTTCTGTGGGGGTCGCTTCCCATCAAACTGCCTGGAGAGATGCCCAGTCAACTCTCTTGCCTGGCTGTAGCTTAGGTCTGGAAGCAAGCTTCAAGCATGAAATCTCTTTCTAACAGGCAACAGCTAGAAAATGAGAAGAAGAAGAGGGAGACGATTGAGAGGGAGAAAGAGCAAATGTTGAGGGAAAAGGAGGAGTTGCTGGTGAGGCTACAGGAGTACGAGGTGAAGACTCAGAAAGCAGAGAAAGGTAAAGTCCTTGTCCTGGCTGACCAGAGCCGCGTGCGTTGTGCTCCATGGAGGGGTTATGTACATCGCTGCCTGCACCTGGCCTAAACCCGATGACACTGGGATCTCTTGGCACAGGCTTACCCCTGTCTGCCTATACGGGTGAATACACACGTGTACGCCCAGGGCTGAGATCATCCGAAGCATGAAAGTAGTGTAAAATCTGATGGTTGTATTTGGGAACTGAAGGGCACAGGCTTTGTTTTCCCTGTTGCCAAGAGTGTGTTAGTAGTATAGCTGCTTCCAGCAGTGAGCAAGAGTTAGCTCTCAAGTACATTCTATTTAACTCCTGACAGAAAAAGTACTTTGGGAATAAGTCTTTCCAGAGAAACAGAAGCTTCTGTTTCAGTGCACAGATTGGAGACGGCAACGTCTGGTCCTTGCAGTAAACTGTCAGCTCAGGACAGCAGAATCACGTCACCGTTCCAGCCTTCGGTGCAAATGTCTTGCAGAAGATCTTAATTAAATGTGCAGCTGATTGCTTCCGAATTGAGTTACTTGATGTGTTGTGCAGATAATTACTTTGAGGTGCACAGCAGAGGGATATTGCAAGCTGGAGTCAGGTGCTTGTCCTGACTTCTGCAGTTACCGAAGAGACTGACTGTAGTCCCTTCACTCTGACCAGTACTGTAGGCAAACCACATTGATCCATCTTTTTTCCAGAGCTCTCGGATCAGATCCAAAGAGCCATTCGGCTGGAGGAGGAAAGGAGACGAGCCCAGGAGGAAGCAGAACGCTTGGAAGCTGATCGTTTGGCTGCTCTGCAGGCCAAGGAAGAGCTGGAAAGACAAACTATGGACCAGATGAAGAACCAGGAACAGCTGGTAAGACCTGGTCTGTTTGAGGATAAGCTACAGGCACGTTGAAATGCCCTACGAGTTATACAAAGCCTTGTTCTCCAGTGAAAAACATAGTGTGGTGAATTCCTAGACCATGTGATTGCACCTTTGTGGCACTGTTTTCCATCATGAGCAATGGAAATTGAAATTCCTATTCAGCCTTTGTTACAGTGGAATGTAACGCTTGGGTCTTTCCTCGGTCAACAGCGTTTAGTTGTTGTGGTTTGGTTTTTCATTTGGTTTAGGTTTTTTAAGAGTCCTTATAATTCCATTTTTGTTATTCAACAGGCTACAGAGCTAGCAGAGTATACAGCCAAGATCGCACTCCTCGAAGAGGCGAGGAGGCGTAAGGAGAGTGAGGTTGAGGAATGGCAGATCAGGGTGAGTACCTCTGTTCTCCGAAGCCGCCCTGAAGTTCTGGGCTTGAGCAGAGCATGCCGTCTCAGCGGGCGGCGCGTAGCCCAGTGTGACTCTGAACGGGTGGAGACAGACTCCCTATGCCAGCAGGGAAGGGCAGGCTTGTGAAGAACATGCGATGCGCCCGCAAAACACCTTTTTCCAACAAGGCTTCTGTCAAAATTCAAAATGGGAGGCCTGTTCAGAACCTGATGCCGCTCATCTTGGAGCTATGGAGGGAAAGGGGCATGTGGTACATGCTGCAATGCTTGAAAATGTGACGTCAGTCGAGGGGAGATGCTGTGAGTGCCAGCCACGCTGCAGGCACCAGTCTGGAGGAGGGTGTGAGGTTGTTGGCGGCTTCCTGGTACCTGGGTGGGGCGAGCTGAATCGTTTGGCATGCTGACACCCACAATAAACCACGCGAGGCTCACGGTGCCACTGGTGCCTGGCAGCTGGCACTGCTGCGGGGTGAGGGGGGACAGAAGCACTGAAGCAGCGAGGAAGCTGACTGCCCAGCACATAATGGCATTAAAAATGCCAAGTGGGGGCTCGAAGTGCTTGCGCTGTGGAGCCAGCCTACAGCTCTTCGCAGGGAGAGCAGGATGAAGATAACTGTAGCTTCCCACAGAACTGCTTTTCCTAGGCTGTGTTTTATGGGAAGAGGATTCTTTGTTCAGATCCGTTGCACAGTAGATGACGATAGCATCACTGGCAAAAAACCCAGATGTTCTGCACGAGGCTGTAACAGAGCACTGCCAGCTGCAGGGATTTAATTCCTCCTTTCTTGCTTTTTGTAGTCGAGTGACAAAGCTGGGATGACAAGCATTAAAGTGTTTAAGCTGGTTTAAAGCAAGAAATGCATGAAAACCATTCTTCACCCTTTTTCTCAAAGGCCAAGGAAGCCCAGGAGGATCTGGTAAAGACAAAGGAGGAGCTACACCTGGTGATGACGGCTCCGCCTCCACCCCCACCGCCTGTCTACGAGCCAGTGAACTACCATGTCCAGGATAACTTGCAAGATGAGGGATCGGAGTACTCGGCCTACAGCGCAGAGTTCTCCAGCGAGGGGATCAGGAACGACCGCAACGAGGAGAAGCGTATTACTGAAGCAGAGAAGAATGAGCGTGTACAGCAGCAACTGAGGGTAAGAGCGTGTCCGGAGGAAGTAGTTGAAACAGTCATTCCTAGAGAACAGATCACGTAACTGCTCTGTTAAGCGCACAAGGTGGGATAGTTTCCCTTCGTTTACAGTTCCTATAGGCAGTTTGAATTAAAGACAAGGCATATAATGATTACTGTCACTGCTCAGGCTGTATCACTGACCTGGCCAGTCGTCTGACAACTGCCAGCTCTCGCCAAGGAACTCCAGTGCCATGAGCCAGCAGCTTCCCATGCGTAATCAGTGTTTGCTGTGCTGTGTGTCGCAGGCGCTGACGGATGAGCTGGCCCAGGCTAGAGATGAAAATAAGAGGACCCACAATGACATGATCCACTCGGAGAACATGCGGCAGGGGCGTGACAAGTACAAGACGCTGCGGCAGATCCGGCAAGGCAACACCAAGCAGAGAATCGATGAGTTTGAGGCGATGTAACCGTGCTCGTAAGGAGAAGGCAGGACTGTGGGAAAGGCAGATCTTAAAGCTGTGTTCTTGTTTGGGGTTTTTTTTGTTGTGGTGGTTTTTTTTTCTTCCCCCTGAGGAAGGGTCACTATGACACTTAACAAATGTTCACTGAACCCAGAGGTGTGTGAATCTCCCTTTTATTCCATACCTTCTATTAAATTCGGTGTAGTTAAAAGCAGAATCAGCGGTACGATGAGTTACCTTGCTCACGCCTTTGCTTAGTGCCAAAAGGCCTTATGGCACATCTCTCTTGAAGCGAGACCAGTTCTAACAGGCCATGCTTCTCGCTGAAGATACGTGTCCTGTGCAGGTGCTGGATTCAGCTTGGTCTAAAAATAAGTAGCTGTGGGTGAATCTTGTGCCATACGTCTCTACTACTAGTCGCAGCGTGAAGTCCAACAGTTGGGAAGGCAGGCTGTAGAACTCAGGATCCTTGAGCACCTGTGTTTGTACACCCCCTTTTCTTTCCTGGGTCTTAAGGCCCACATTCCCCTTGCCACCACCCCTCACCCACAAAAGAACTGACAACACCCCAGAACCACTTTGTGTAGAAATCGAGGCTTTTTCTGGTTGCTGTTCTCAGCTGGGGAAGTTGTGCAGTGACAGCTCGGAAGCGCAGCACAGGGACGCTGATCTCCTCCTCACGTAACAACTAGGAAACACTCTGTTGGAATCGAATACACTACTGGGTGTGTATTCCAGCTTCATTACTGATCCATTGTAGTGTAGTATTTATATATATATAAACATGCAATATGTGGATTGCAATACTAGTTTAAAGGGAAATAGTTTTGCTCTGTATATTTTGTTACTTTTCAGATTTACTGAGACTTGCATCTGTAAAAATGCCTCAACACCACTGTAGTCTGATACAGTGCAGCTGATTATTTGCTATGAAGCATTATTTGTAAAAATCACTTTTTTTACTTAATGAAAATTGTTATATGTACACATGATCCAATATACAATTTTACTGCACCTATTTTTCTAACAAATTTTCTAATTTTTTTAAATGTTTGATTTAAAGTTTCAGACTCCAAAAATGAAGGGACTGCTTGTTTATATCACAGTTGTATTCTCTCTACTGGAGAGCATTTCTGTGACCATTCCTTCCCCACTGATCTCCCCCTTTCCTTGAAAATCTGTTAGAAAGTGAGATACAGTATGTTGTAAGCTCTTCTCTTCCATTTACAACATCTCTGCTGCTTTATACTTGAGTTGAATCGTGTGTGGGTTTTTTTATCCACAGCAGCAACCACCTAAATAAAAGATCTGCAAAGTAACAAAGGACTTGGAGTCAAGCGTTTCTTGTGCTACTGCTCTTTTAGTTCCTGAGTTTGGCCTATACATCTGTGTCTCTTAGCTCTGAATCCCTTAAAAGCCACATCGAGCTGGAAGGGACAAAAGGAGACTTGCTGTAGGGACAAGTGTGACTGGCTTCACCCAAGCCCCAGGGAAGAGGTGTGCAGCAACAGCACTAGTTATAGTCATATGTATGAAGCTTCTGCTGCCTGTAATGCTACATCTGACTTCAAGTGAACTGACGTAGTAGTTGGTGAAATGCCAGCTGAAGGCCCAAGTCACACGAATAAGTAAATCTGTAGCTAAACTCTCATCCTGGGCTGCGCACCGTATGGATCAGTTGTTAATGCTGTCTTATAGCAACAACTGCTAAGACCAAGGAACTCCCTGCGCTTACTCTGTGAGCTGTTGTCCCACTCTCCTCCTGCTGAGGGAGCATCTATGCATTTATTTGGTTTTAAGCACCATGATGCAGCACACTTTTGAAAGGCAGGTGGCTACAGGCCAGAGGGTTTTAGGGTCATGTGAAGTAATAGTGGTGCTGTAGATAATGCTAACCCCTCTGTGCTCTGGAATTAACCATTTGCAGCAAGCAGGTAGAGATAAGCAAGTTTTTAATTATTGCTGAACGTGTATATAAAACATCAAGATCAAAGTGAAAGCATGTAACTTTAAGGTGACAGTTCTTGCCTCTGAGAAGTAGTCCTAGCTGTGATTAAACTATGTAGTTACAGTTCTGCTGTACCCAGAAACAAAAAACTTATCAGGGTCATGGTACCCTGTCTCCAAAATGCATTTCCAACTGAGCTTGTGTCTTCAGGAGTGACAACACTGACCTTATACTCCAGCTAGAGATGCGCACAACACAGCCTTGACTTCTGGAGAAACGAAGCCTTCAGGATGTCACAGGCTGTCAGATGCATACCTCTGTGCCCCACATGCTGGAGTAGGTACTGTTGTGGTGTGCCTGTCCCCAGACCTGAAAGGTACCTGCCACTTAAACGCAAAACATCACACCTGGGGAAGGGTTACTGTGTGGCAGTGTCTCATGCTTTAAAGTTTTCCTTATTTGAGTGCAGTACAAGTGTAAAGTCCATCCATGCGTTTGGGCTGCGGAGCACTTCCTGCCATTGGAGCACTGGCTGAGAACCAAGGGCTGTAGAGCCAAACGATTCCCCTGCAGAAAAGCAAAAGGAAAGGTCCCAGAGTTACTTTTCACTCAGCCTTAGCCAGCTTCTGGCCCAACTGACTTGTAACAGACAACCTGCTTTTCCAGCGATTCCAGCTCTTCCGTAGCCCTTAAGGCGCTAGTTGCAACTAGTTGCAGTTACACTTTGAAGCACTGTTTACATCCCGTTGAACTAGGATCATGCTGAGCCAGCAGCAAGGAAGGAGGTTTTGGTTGCGTGACTAAATGCAGAGGAGCAAGTGTGCACACTGAAAACGGCAGCACAGCACTACGGTTCCTGCTGCAGGGACCCCGTTGCGCAGTCTCCAAGTGACAACGCTTCCCTGCTCAACGGCCAGTTAAATGGGGCCTACTCGGGGAGCGGAGGGTTTCTTAGGGATTTCTCAGCCTTGAGAAAGTGGGCTGGCTGTGCTGGAACAGAGCCCTGAACTCAGGCACGCACCCTTCACTTTCGGTCTCGCCCATTGATTGGTTTCATTTGTGGATGTGAAATAATAAGCAGAAATATAAGCAAGGGTGGAGTCTGCTAAGTCATAGAATCATAGAATGGTTAGGGTTGGAAGGGACCTTACAGACCATCTAGTTCCAACCCCCCTGCCATGGGCAGGGACACCTTGCACTAGACCAGGTTGCTCAAAGCCACATCCAGTCTGGAAGGACTTTGTGCATCCTTCTGATGAGCCAGCATTTAAAACTGCCCCGTTCATAGAAAACAGCTCAAGGAACAAGTTTTAAAAAATGCAAACAGAGCTCAGATGCAGACAGGCGAGTTGACTCCACCCAACTTTTCTGTGCCCCTCTTCTGCACGGCCAGGCTCTGATCCTGACAGTTACCATCCGAACAAATGGTCGTCCTGAAAATTCTGACGGATGACCTGGAGCTCCTGCGCAGACCTGACTAAAACAAACACATCGGTTCTGGCGGGATCGAAGGCCCAGATTGCGAGTTGCTTATGACGGGCTGTGTAGGCACATGAGAGCAGGCAGCAAATAGCACAGGGTATATGTTACTGTTTAGAATGTATACTGGCCAAACTTTTTTCCCCCAAATACCTGCAGTTTTCAGGGATAAAGAACTTACTGGCCCCAAGCTTGGCTCCTCCTAGGAACTGATCGCTTGAGCTGAAAGTTGAGTGGTCCCAGACAGTCAAGTGTAGACATGATTGCTGTAGCTGGGCTGGAGTAACACCATCAAAGACAAACAAGTGTTTCCACTGGGGACAGGCTTCCTTCTTCATGACAGGAGACTTTAGCTTGACTTCCGCTTGGTCTGGAAGGATGAGACAACTTCCCAAACACAAAGAGTTCAGTAAGATTACCCAGTCCTCAACCAGAAAAAGGAACGTTTGCAATAATCACTTAGGGCCCTTGGGTTTCCCCTAAACAGCGAAAGAGTTCAGCTGAAATAAGTGCAAGGTAGAACACGGTGCTAGGGTGTGTTTTGGGATTTGCTCCTTTTCCTGTCTGCCTTCAGTGTGGGTGCAAGCAGGCTTTTCTGGCCTGCTTTTCCCCTGCTGTCACCAACTGCCGAGGGAGTCTTTACTCCCCATTCTGTTATCCAGTACTTATACAACGAAGTATCCAATACTTTATCTCCTGCCTTCCAGGAGATAAACCGCTCACCCATTCCACTGAGGATAGGTGCCACAGCGGGTGAAGTGGCTTGGTGAGACCTTGTACCCGCAGTATCGTGATTCCAGTGGCATCTGATGCCTGACAGTAAGACAGTCAAATGATCCCACATACAATCTATCAGCACATTGAAGCAAAATGCAGTCCCTCCTCTTTTAAAATACCTAGAATGGAGAGGATAAAAGTTGCCTTTTCAGTGTACCCAAAGCTGTATTTAATCCTGCAAAGGCACTGCTGAGAAGAGGAATGAAAATACCCTCCTGATTTGCATTTTTTTCCCCTCTCCTAATATCTAAAAGGAGATACTTAAAGTAGTGAACCCTAAATTTTAATGACATAAGTAAATTCTGAAGTTCCATTCAGCACGCAAAGAGCAGGTGGGTCCCAGCACTGCCCTGCTGAGCGCTGCTGTTCCAACATCACCCTTACAAGCAAGCCTGACTAGGAGTGTGGACAGTGCCGCTTTCACATTCCAGTCTCCTGCTGAGAACTCATTAACACACACCTTTGCACAGGATGGAGTGACATTTGCTGTAAGAGGCCTTAGGTCTCATACATACCCTTTAACAAAGGGGTTTGGCATTCCGGCAGATCTCAGCACGGGCAGGTTCTTGGCCCCAGAGACCATAACCTGAAGCTGGCAGTTAGGAACTCCTTGGTCTTTTTTTCCTGAAATGGGAGCATTTATCCCATAAAATAACTGGTTAGTTCAGCTGATAAGGACTCCTTGAGCTCTATTACGATCATTTGAAAGACTTTTAGCCTGCTGGTAGAGTGTATGATTCATACAAAAAAAGCAAATACAGCCAAACCCATGATTGGATACCGCACTCCTCTGTTACAGAATAGAATCAGAACTGTTTATGTCAGAAAAGACCTAACAATTGTCAAGCCCAACCGCTAACCCAGCGACAGAGCAGAGACCCAATCCACAGACACATATAGGGAGGAAAAATGGAAGAAAGCAAGCTGGTAACTTTGGGGTCATTTGGAAAAGAAGAGGGAACAAAATTAATCTGACAGCTACTTAGATCTTTCTATTGGTCTCCACTTGTTGCTATGGTCCTGAGAGCAATTACTAGAGCACTGACCTCTATATACCTCACTATGATCTAGGGAGGTAAGGAAAATGAGGTTGTCTGATCCCTTCCCCCCCTCCCAGAGCATTTATTTTACTCCACCAGCAGGTGCTCTGACACACTACAGCAATACTTAATGCACCTTACAAGTCTTCCATTACCAGAAACTGAATCCTGACTGTACATTTGGAACCTAACATCTTCTAAGTGAAACCGTGTCTCTAAAATGAGAGCACTGGAGGAAGCCAAGGGTCCTGGTCTGGTACCCTTGCAGCCATTTCCCTTTTTCCCTAGATTGGCAGTCTAGACCTTGGGCAGTAGAACTGCTGCATCATCTCCAGAATAAGGATATAACACCATGGCAGACACAAGCTTGCCAAACAGCTGAAACCATCATGCTGATGCCATTATAATGTCCAGCTTTTGTTAAGAGTTAAGAAGAACAAAAAGATTAATTTGGTAAATGTTTGGATTTTAATCAAAATATAATAGACCACAAACCACCCATTTGCAGCAGGTAGTATAACCCCCATACAGGAATATTATTATATGGACACGTTGTCAGTCCTTCCTCGATCTCAACTATTTTCTAGCCAAGGGATTCATGTATGCTAAAACATTTTATACCTTCAAACTGGAAATTTTTGTACTGGGCTGGTACTGACAGTCTTGCAGACACAAGGAGTTCACTGCTGTACTGGTTAAGATCATCTTCAGGCTTTTCAAGCTGAAGAAAGGGACATACAAAAATCTGCATTAGTGCAATCATTCTATTCCACATCGTTCTCACAGCTTATTTATGTCCACATCTTGTCTTACTAAGGGGCAGGATTGACAGCATTTTCCCCTCAATGACCTCAGAAGGGTGATCTTTTCCATAGCCTTCACTACACCCTGCTCTTAAGATACAACTAAGCACAGAAACGAAGAATCACCTTGTGTTTGAGCTGGTACCAGCTGAACAACTGCATCGAGTTATCTTCAAAATTCCATGTTGCCAGTGGAATCACCACTTCCCCCAAAAACACCCGGTATTTGAGTGATCCTGCATGCCACACAGAGATCTGAAGCTGCCGACTTCCCAGCTGTGGGTATTCAATCTTGTACTGGAAAGACAAACAGCGTTGACCAAGGAATAGAGAGGGAGAATGCAGGCCCACGCTCATAACCTGCTCAAAGGGAGCCCAGACGCAGCATGGCTGCAGGCGTCTGGGTGCAGACAGAACTGTGTCGTCTGACTGTGCCTTGCAATTTGCATGTTACCCCACTACTTACAAGCTAAATAATGCTCATTGAAATATGAAACAACATTCCAGGAATACTTTGGCCTGCCTTGCCAGAGATTTTGATTATTGTTTCAGAACTTCATGTAGTTCTTGACCATTTTTGCTAGGTTATTTTATATTTGGTGTACACTCCCAGCAGAATTTGGCCGCTCTGGAGGTCATTCCAAGATTAAGACAACCCAACAAAAGGTGCTGAAACTTCCATTCCAATCAGTGCACATCTACTCAGTGCAGTCAGCAGGGGCAAGGGAGTAATTCAGCTGACCACTAATTAAAGCCCTGATCCACTCCCAAGACATAGTTAGAGACCTTTGAGAGATTGTTGGGTATCTAATATACCCACATGAGGCTGGTAAATGCGAGGCTGGTTCACCCACCCGGACTGAAAAATGGAGGTGAGGGCATTGCTACCCACATTAGGCTGCTGCATCATAAGCTGGGTGTGGGCTCTGGGGAAAACCACCCGTCACCACAGGCAGTGATCCTGAGAGCACTTACACACCTCTAACGTGGCTACCTCTGTTTTCAGCTGAATCCCACCGAGCTGAGTCACAGTGTCATGACGTAGTTTACCTGCACCAGTGCTGCGCTCCTTTGGCCATTTCTGCTACTCTGGATGAACTAATAATTAATCTAATTTAAAAAACATTTCTAGCAAAACTATCCTTAGTGTTCACGCAGCCAGCTCCGGCATGGCTCTCACTCTCCATTTATCAGGTCTGCATGACGCTGGCATTGAAGAACCATAAAATTAGGACTAATTATTCCAAAATCAGGCTCTATTTTCTCCAATTTAAACCCTATATACAGACTTCGGGATACATAAATCCATTTTTTGTTGTTATCAAATTTTAACCATTGTCTTTTCAAAGATTTTGCCTGTTTCACTCACTACAAATTCTTGATGTTCATACGCTCCCAGAGATGGGGTAACAGTGAAACGTTTGCATAGTTCAAGGATCAACAATACACGTTTGTCCCTCTGTTCACTTGCTTTCATCTCTCTTCCAAGACAACACGTTACTGAAGAACTCGTCATCGTAACGTGCTGCTGCAGCTTGCTGATGTGCACAGAGATGGGTTTGTAGGGATCAGAGTATGAAACTGGGGCTGGGAACAACCAAACTAAACCAAACCTCTCCCACTGGACAGTACTCAGCTTCACATTTCATTAAGTGCCTGTGAAGCCAGCGTATTTTCTACGCACACTTCTTACAAGGATCCAGGAAGTAATATTGCAAGTGATTAAGGAACTGAAATCATAACTACTGTTCTCTGGTGGGATTCTTAATGTTTGAGATCAGACACTACAAAGACGTCCCAGCATCAGCTGCACAGGGGAAAGGAAGCAGACATTTTAGAGGTGGTAGAATTCAGTTAGCATCCTGCTAACTGCAGAGAGACATGCCCAGTGGCACTGCCAACAGGGATACTTGTGTCACGTACCAACTATGCTCTGATGTACGCCCTGTTCCTGAAAGTACAAGAAAGGTGTCTAGGGGAGACACTGCTTTTGACACAGGGTAAGTGAGAACACTGAACTCAAAAGGCCTTTCATGGACAAAGGCAGACTCCTGTGATTGTTTGCAATTGACTATTGTAGCTCCAAAAGAATTTTCTCTTACTTAGACTGGAAAATGTAATTTTTTTAATCATTGTTGTTAGTGACTCCTAGATTTGCCCCATCAGGACATTCCGAACTTGCGGGATTGTACCTTACAAAAGGAGACATTACCATGGAAAAATGAATGTGCTTAGGCACACAGTTGCAGACAGTACCTTCAAAGTCTCATTGTATTCTGGATCCACCGTGCTCCTTTTGACAGCCGTCTTCCGCTTACTCCGGGGAGATTTATCAGGAAGCAAATAAACCTTAACATACCTTGTGAGATAGAGAAGATAGATGGAAAGTGACCAGAAAGGGAGTGGGGGAGATCAAACTACGAAGAAAAGTTAATTAGATGAGAGGAGGTTTTAATTAGTTGTTTAACTATTTTATTAGCTTTGTAATTTTCCAAGCAATAAAATGGCAAATTTATAGCCTTCCTCAATACAAGTAGACAGACTCTAAGGATCCCTGTATATCATTCAACGAATGTATTTCAATTCTGTTCTAATTGAGAAAGGATTAGGATCTGAATAGGAATATTTTCTTTTCATACTCGTTGCCTCAGATAAAACAGCCACCAAGGAAGTCACCTTGTCAGTTGTAGTGACAGTTTTATGATGACAAAACTCAGCATATTATGTGCTCAAAGGAAAAAACAACAAAAAAATAAATCAACTCTGTCAACTTCAGGATCATTGCTGCTGCTTGTTCATGAAGAAAATCTCTCACCTTTACAACACCAAGTATCACTTGGCAAAACCAGGTATAATCATACAAATAATACATAATAATTAATGACTCTTACAAATGCTAATTGTTGTAATAGCCACTAGAGTGAAAGTGAGAGATTGTCTAAAGTGCTCAAAGTTGCCCTAACATTGATTCAAAGGAAACCAGTAAATAAAATTCTAGAAACACCAACGACTCCTACCCAAAGTTTCTCATGTGTAGGTCAGGTGAACATGAACACTTCAATATTCCCCCCACTATGAGTTCAGTGGGCTGTATTTGTGTTACGGCTGCAGAACTAAGGAGTATTAGCAACAGAGAGTGCTGGCTTACAGCTTGTCAGGGAAAGGAGTGATTGTTAACATAATCCTAAATATTTTTAAACTGTATTTGTTGTATTCATTTCAGATATTATGATTTCAACCCATTTTAAACCAACTTCTTGATTAACCTACTGAGTAAATAAAATCAGCTGTATCTGACATCATCTGTGCAGAACTGTCACACATCTTCCCCACTCTTGCCAAATTTATCCAGAAGTAAAACTACCTTTTTAAAATATTCAGGTACTAGAGGTTTTAGCCTCTATCACCTCAGACCAATTTAATTAAGAAGTAGCCAGTCAGACCTCAAGCCACTCAACAAGCTAAATAATCCAAGTGGTTTTAAACAGCAGTTACAAATCTGCTTGTTGGCAATTGCGTGAGCACACTGACTGCACTTTTTCTGTTGGCCTGGAAACAACAGAAATATATACCAATAGAGAACGTAATGTTCACTACACAGCACTTCCTACAGTGCCTTTCAGGCTTCCTACACCTGTTTGCCAGGCTCAGTTACCCAGGGACTTAAAGAACCTTGACCCACTTCTGCCGAGCTCCCAAACTGCCCTGCCTCACGAGCTGCTGTTCCAGCAAGGTCCCTTTCACCACCGAGCTCTTCTTCACAAGCATCCTCTGCCAGACGTGCAGAAGTGCAACTCCACAATTCCAATGTGGTCACTCAAGTGCTCAAACACAGCGTGACAGCAGGGGCAGGTGCAGGTAGGTAGGTATTCTACCTGGTGATTTTCAGGAATGGTTGCTGCGTGGCCAGAGAGGATCCTTTGGTAACAGCAGACAAATCACCAATGCTTAACTATCCAACCAAAAATTTCTATTGCATGTTTTATTCACAGAAGCAGGTATTTCGTCCTTGTACAATAACACATAATTACGAAACAGCTTTAGATTTTAAAATGTCTTGCAGATTCTGGAATTCCTATTCTTAATACAGAAGATGGAAGCACAGAAGTAATACAGTAATCCCCCAGTGACCCACAGTGAGTCAGCAGATGAATTAGGAACATACCATCTCATCCTTTAGCCGCTTATGTATGAATTTTGTGGGCACAACTCACCAGCCAGAATCTGAACAGCTATTTTCAAGATCCAAAAGGTGGTCATCAGCAAGACGGATACCCAACTGCCTGGTCACAGGCAGGGGAAGAGACAAATACTAGCAGAAAATGGTCAGAATGGAATAAGTGCTGGTATGAAACCTATTATCTGTGTATACATAAAAAGGGCTGGTTTACGTGCTGGATGTTCTAACAGTACTAACATGGCATACCATCATGGTATCAACCCATTTCAATCACAACATAACTATCTTAAAACCAGAATATTTTTCTTATTATTTTCTCCTTCTCTACAAAATACTTACGGGTTACACTTTTTCTTCTTCTCTTCTCCATAAGCCAGGTTCTTGCACCCCTTGATGCAAACTTCTAAGATGCAAGCCTTGAAGATGTATCTTACGGCAAATTCTATTTCTCCTGTGACGTTAGCCTTGCCAAAATTGCCAGACTCTGTGCAAGTGCTGTTAAGGCTATACAAACTCCCCTAAGAAAAGACAAGTGTTTGAGAAAAGTAGCTTCAGATCAAACAGGACAAAACCCTTATTTCCCTCAAAGGTCAGTAGCTTTACAAACACGACTCTAGAGCTACTGCAAATCACAAAGATTTAAGGTCACCTGTAGAAAACGTTCTGTTGCTTCCAAAACAGCCTTGAAAATTATGACTGTAATTGTAAGTCTACTGCTTTGCCTTTTTCTCTTCAGTAAGCTCTTTAGGCTAAGAAAATGTTTTCTTGGATAACTTCTAGATCTAGAAATTGGCTCCAAATAAAACTGCTATGTGGCTTCCCATGAGAAAAATGAGATGTGTCTAATAGGAAGAGAGTAAAAAACATCTCTGAAATCTAAGAGCACAAAAAACATCGAACTAGAGTGCTTTTAATACATATCTCATAGTAGGGTACACTGCCGAGATGTTAAGTCCTCTCACGTATTAAATGATACAAAAGAGGCTTTGCACATCCAGTAAATACTCTACAAGATGCTCCAACTCCATCTAAAAATTACATACTCCATACTGCAGCAGACCGTTCACAAAGATTAAAATACAAAGACAAGCAGTTGTCGTATGTTTGTGCATATAGAATCACAGAACGGTTTGGGTTGGAAGGGCCCCTAAAGACGATCTAGTTCCAACCCCTCTGCCATGGGCAGGGACACCTTCCACTAGACCAGGTTGCTCAGAGCCTCATCCAGCCTGGCCTTGAACACTTCCAGGGATGAGGCATCCACAGCTTCTCTAGGCAACCTGTTCCAGTGCCTCACCACCCTCTCTGGGAAGAATTTAAAGATGTTTCCTATTTCACCTCAGCCACTTTGTTCTCCTTTCATCTGTTCTTGCTTATGGCACAAAGGTTTGATGCTGTCCATCCACATATGTAACCATCATTTGTGCCTAGCATTTACAGAGGCCATGAAACTGCAATGAAGGAAGAGGCTATAATCCTTTCTGTGGCCCGGTACAGATGTCTAACCTTACGGTGCTATCTAGCCTTCACTGTAACAGATTACCAACACAATCAAAACAGTTTGGTCTCCATGCATAATAATATTCTTTAAGTTGAGTGTTAGAAACTTTCTGCATAGCATATATCATGAAGAGACAATTGTTGTTGCGATTAATCTCAGAGCAACATTGCCCTAGGTTGCTACGATGTCTGCGTTAGATCACTCCTCCCTCTGAAAATAAACACTGACCCACACAGGACTGGTTAACCGAGGAGTTCTGCATTGCACAACCCAGCAGCTGAGATTGCAGAGTAATGTTTCTAAGATCATAACTCTCTTCCATGCAGATGCCCTTCTTCGTTTGCGCAGCTTGCCAAATATTCATTTTAAAATTCACACCAACAGCTTAATTAGATTGAAGAAGCTATCTACTCTATCTTATAATTCTCAGTTACAGACAAACTTGACGAAAGAAAGATCAGAGTGCTTACAGAGGAAGCCACAAGAAGTGTTAGGACTGTTTTGACCTGATGCTTGTTGCATGTAATCTTGCTCCCTCCATGAGACATGTATCAGTGTAATCAAATCTCCCTTGGGGTTTTGTTCAGCTCTGTTCTTTCATTCACTGACATATTTTTATTCATCTGACCAGAAAATGCTTATTTTCCACCAAAATTCTTCATGAAAAAGGAATGCAGATGGATTTTTTTCTTAGCTCATATGTCCTAAAAAAAGTTCTGTATGAATCCCTAATATTTATTCCACAGAACCTCTTACTTATTTAGAGAGGCTGGATAGGTGTTCTGGTTAATGATGCCTGGGCTGACTATCAGCACAAGCCTCCCATCTGACCAAGAGTCACATACATTCGATGCAGCAATCACTCATCCTTTTGGTTCAGTGATTTAGTAACGACTTCAGGTATTGCAGTCCTACTGGCATGACTGAAAGCAACCCCACCCGATACATTTTCACAGAGCAGTCATCAACACCCAACACTTGTCCATAAAGGGAAGTTTCATGGAACTTGCCCTTTATAAGATAGTACAAAACATTTAACTTAAGCCTGGGCTGTCTATAGCCCAGTTAAAATGAATCACAAATGTCATCTGACGCTGTTACCCATTTGTCAGTTTAACATCTCAAACTCCACAGCGCACGAACTGTGAGAGTGCACCACGGTCATGTGTGCTTCTGCTCCTCTGCAAAATGAGGAGGCTGGTTTAATTCTGATTCCCTAAAAATCATTTTAGTTCCCTTCCTTACAATATCAGTCACAGATTCTTTGGATACTTCACCCAGCTTAACCTCATCACTAATACACAGAAATTAGCTGCCACAGTTAATCACAGAGACATTAAAGCATGTGCTGAATTAATTTATAACTGGTTTCCTTCTCTCTCATTTGCAGTACTCAAAATGCCATCCATCAGAGGATGATTCAGTCCCTTAAACCTATGAACTGCTCCCTTGGCTTCCATCACTGTCAGCTTCCTCTTCATTCACTGACATTCTGGTATTTGAATTCCCAATGACATTTCCATTACCACAGTTCTTGGAGAATAACAAAATCTTTCAGTTAAACAGATTTTTAAGAGAACAGGTTAGAAAGAACCATGTTCACGATACCAACCCTAATACAAAACAGGAAGAATGCTGGTTGCATTTGCAAAATTTAGAGGAAGCTAATCTGTCAATTATTCATTATTGATGAGTATATCAATCCCTCAATTATCCATTATTAATTTGACGGGGTTTATGCTGCAAAGAGTTCACAATGTTACTATGAAGACTGTGGCAAAGGCTGTCAATCTTTCATCAGATACAAGCTCAAGTAAAATTCTTCCTTCATTTTGTAATATAAACCAAAATATACCCACATTTTGCAGAAGACCTTAGCTTTTATATCTGTCCCCATTAGGCACCGGTCCTGAGGTGCTTTACCCTTCAACTTACATGTTTATTGCCATCACAGAAAACTGCATCTCGTGTGGGACTGGTTGTTATGTCTTCCTCCTCCTCCCTGCAATCCTTTTTGGTCAGAATTTCACTGTCATTTTGGGCACCAGTGGCGAGATGTTGAAGACTGGATGTATTTTTAATCTGTAAGAAATTCAGCAAGAATTTTTTTTTTTATTTAAGAAAAATGGCCCGATTCCTTCAGGAATGCTATCAGAAGAAAATTCAGCAAACAGTTACAACTCACTCTGGTCAATGTCACGCAGGTGACACAATTTCAAAGACAATGTAGTAACTTAATTTAAATGTCGATGTACAACTCTCTCATCTCAGCTAGTAGTACATTCATTCCATTCATACTTTTCTAAAATAAACAAGCATCACCTAATCTAAGTATCATTACCACAGCAATTACTAACAACAGTCTACTAATAACACAGGCCTTATTAGCCTTCAACAAGACAGTAATTTTACAAGAAAAAAAAAATTGCCTCCAGGAAATAACAAAAATTAAAGATATTATTTCGCAATATGCATTACACATGCCCATGTCTACCTATGCAAGAATGAGTATAGGTTGAAAGAGACTTGAAAATAGAAACAGACTCACAAGCTCTTATTTGGCTTTGATTATAGAAAAAGTTTACATTTCTGAGGTGTTCTTGACTTTGCTTTGACTAAGTCCATTCACATTTCCAATCTTCCCATGAAAACCCTGATAATTTGTGGAAAATTTAAGCTATATGGTAGCAAAGCTCCCTGAGATTTACCTTCAGCCACCTCTGTTACCAATAAAACAGTTAACAGAATGAAGAGCCAGAAGACTAATGCATATGGCTAGAAATACGCTGAAAATAGATTTTAGCCCATTCTGGCACACCACTACCCCTGGATAATACAATGTATGAAAAGAACGTTCACAGTTCAATGGGTAGGAAAAGAGCGAGGTAAGAAATTTTACAGGGTTAGGATCTAAGAAAATAACGTCTTCAAAAAAAAAATTGTACAACAAGGATTACCTGAAATACTAGAAAGAATATAGAGTGGCCAAAACAGCAAAGATTAGGATTTATTTGCATAGAAAAAACAGATAATACGTATTTAACAGACCTGGCAACCCCACCTGCACCATCAGCAGAAAGCACTAAAGAGCGAGGACAACAGAGGAGATAATCTATCGAGATTACTTCTGAATAAACAGGATGTGCAAAACCCACACCAGTATGCTGTTATTACACATAACTTCTGTGTGTTATAAGTGCCCTAACATAAGAACAGATGTAAGAATTCATTAAGCTCCCTCCTGAGAGGGAAACAGACAGAAATTGCATTCAGAATAGTCTCAAAAAAAAAAAAAACCACCACACCAAACAAAACTAAACCACCATATTCCTCAGCAGAGAAATTGTCTTCTGCTTTATAAAAACCTGAAACACCACCAATTTCACTTGCTAACCAAAACAACCTGCTACACACTGAATTTTAACTGCTACTTGGATCAGGAAGACTCATCTATTGTCGAAGAGAAGTGATTCACAAGGCAACTTAACCAGCAGTGCTAAACTTCGCATCAGGTCACGTCAGCAAGACTCGCACCTAGCCCAGCTGTATGGCCTGCAGCAGCTTGCATCTCCTGTCGTGGGAGGGGTGACCATAGCTACTGACGCACTACAAACAGCTTCCCCAAAGCCTGGCATGTCTGCTCATTCCCCCCGTGAGGCTTGTATAATTTCAGTTCCTTCAAGGAGGAACTTGGAGCTTCTGATGGTGAGAGGCCCTAGAGAACTATTCAATTAACTTCCCAAACCCAGATGTTGCAATGGCTGGTAGTTCTTGCCATTGGATCGGTTTTTTCACTCTTACTGAAGTTAAATACAATCTCTTTCAACTTTCATCTGAAGGAATCAAGCTCAGCGTTTATCACAAATTTGGAAAACATATATATATGTCTTACTTTTGAGGCTGAGTGGTGCCCCAGTCTTACACCCTGCACATCCAGACTGGCAGAGGTTCAGCTATTACTTCCCAGTCATTCCAAGGAGAAAAATGCACACCTTCTAGGGGAAAGAAAACCCTGTTTTGATGCATTTTCAGAAAATGAAAGTTCTTTCTTGGGCGGAAATCACAACAAGTAAGATTTCTCCATCATATTTTATTACAAATTTGAGGAATTAGTAGTTTTGAAAGTGTGCTTTTAAACAGGTTTTGCCCTAAGATTAAGTCATAGTTCTAGTAAGGATGTAAACATCCACCCTTATTAAAACAAAGATGGAAAAGAAAAAAAATAAATGGAAGTATAATGCAATAATGCCATTGACAGATTAAAAATAATTTTTAAAATCACAGTGAAGATACATGATGTAAGTGCTGGGACAGCTGAGAAATTTCCTTCAGTATTAAAAAAACTAAATGGCAAAGATGACATTCACAGGAAAAAATAAAATCAACAGTAATTCTAGCAAAACTGAAATTCTAGCTTAAATATAATACAGCTTGTTTGAATTAAACAAAATCTCCCTGACACATAAAAATGGAGCTCTGACACACAAACAACATTGGAATCTATCTGTCAAATTCTGTAACAGAAATGGCGAACATATATTAAGACCTAAATCTTTAAATGGGCAATTAAAACCCCCACACAAATGATTTGAAATCTCCTACCATTACATTTCCCACGCCAAAGAATCCATGTCCATTTTTTAAATGTGACAGGCAGTGTGTGATCAGCATGCAATGAAGCATAGTCGAAGTTCATACTGTCTCCAACTCTGGTATCTTTTGATGCATTAAGAGCTGTGCTCTGCCAGCCGAACAGATGAAGTAACACCGAAACGTGTTACCACAACAAAAGCAGCACTCAGGTGGTTAATAAGTGTTGCCAATTTTATTTATAGTACCACTGCATACAAAAATACCAGAACAAATTTTGCAGAGTTCACAGGCCTTACTGGGCCAATTCAAATCACCAGTCCATGTGGTCTGACATCCTGTCTTTTCCATTTATCAACACCTAACTCTTCAGAGGAAAGTGATAAGCGTGCACCAAGGGAGCTGTGAGTAATATTGGCCATGTGGTCTGTCCCAAAGCAAAAGCTTTTCTCAGCATCTAATTCAGGCACTCAGCAGCTCACATTTACCCCATTCAGGTGAGCAAGGCCAGTAAGCACCCACTGTGTGTAAAACTGAGCACGGACGAAGTTCAGTCACTTGAGAGGTGAGAGTGTACAAAACACAATCGTCAGTGTAACTTCAAAGCAGATGTGTGACATCATCTTCAGCCCAGCACAATTTGTGGAAAAACAGATGACTGGATTTTTCTCAATCTTCTCAAGAAAACACTGAAAGCTAGAGACTGTAACCAAAGCAAAAGGAAAAGGGAAGGCGCCCAACAACTAAGACCAGGCAACATTTTCTCCTTGCCAGGTTAAAAAGTGCTCAGAAAGCGTCAGGATGAGTTTTGGATGGTCATAGCTTAGTCCTGTTCAGCAGCAAGAGTGGCAGGAGGAGAACAAGAGACAGAGCAACCTCCCTGCAGCCCAACCACCACACGGAGCAGGTATCAAATAGCCTCAAGAGAGCCTGTGAGCACCTGAGAGCAAAACAACACATCCTCTCCCTCCCTGTGTGAGGGTCTTTGTAAAACCTCCATCCAACGATCTCGGCTCCGGACTGAGATCAAGTGTGCAGGCTCATTCAAAAACCTTGTGAAGAATCAGAGTTCTGGCCACTGTCAACTAGCTAAGCCCTGCTCCTGTAATAAAATTCCACTGTGCAAGTCATTATTCTTATAACTATATTCCATTCCCAAACAGCCCTTAGAGTAGGAGACCGTGTATAACATGGATACCCTGCTTGTAACGTTGATGGCAGTGTCAGACTGGCTCCTTCTTTGCTTCCTTCTTTCCACATTCTGCCCATAATCTGTGGTTAGCAGACATCTGTCAGCCATATCATTCTGGGACTTCGAGATTTCTGAAGTGAAAACAGAAAGAGAAGTCACTATAACAAACATTGCAAGCAATCCTTTAGATTTATAGGCTAATTCTCTAGCTTTCAAACATTCAGCCTGCAATTTTAGTATTGATCTCCTAAAAGTAAGAAAGAGATGGGAAGGTAGGTGATAGTCCCAATTTGTATAATTATATTTTACCTACCTAATCTTTCCTGCTGTTTCAACTGGAAATTATAGTCCTTGCTTCCTATCATTATAGCTGCTTGCAAGGAATTGTTGTATATTATCAAATACAGTTTCCTTGCAGAATTAGCTACTGCAGTCCCTATGCTTAGTTTTGATTTGTAAAGCAGTTTGGTTCAGGATAAAAGCAAGATCATTATGACACATAAAGCAATATGACAGTGGAAATTAAAAAGCAGAGCATGTTGGAAGATATTTAGAAATTTATCCAAAATATAGATGAGAGATATTACATACTTTGGTCCCAAACCACATACAATTTTAAGAACATGAGTAGCCCTCACTGACTTCAGTAACATTACTCATATGGATAAGCCTATGTCCATATGTAAGTACCTTACTGAATCAGCACTTCAGTAACATCTAGTTTATTATCAAATAAATCTATAGGATAATAGGACATTTAGTGCACCAATTTTTGCTTCTTATTCCACAGAGTACAGTCAGAACTTCACTTAATAGGAAAGGAAGCACTCATCCGAGATTTCTGAAGTTGAAAACTAGCAGGCTTAGCTACAGACGCTGCCGAAAACCCCAGCTAGTCTCTCATGAAGAATTAATAAGTTAAGTGGTACACAAAATAGCTATCATATTTTTAATTCATACAGAAGAAATATATTTATTTTTCTCACAACATGAACCTCTGTGGAGGAACCTCAGACAGCAGACAATATGTCATTATGGTATTCAAAAACATCGTGTGTTAAGCGCTCTTAAGTGTGATTTTTAAAGCCACTTTGGGTTAGTTCTTTGCTTAGTGGCAATCAGTCCTCAGATGTTGACTGTACTCTTTAATATGTCAATATGGTATTCAAAAACATCGTAAGTGTGTTAAGCGCTCTTAAGTGTGATTTTTAAAGCCACTTTGGGTTAGTTCTTTGCTTAGTGGCAATCAGTCCTCAGATGTTGACTGTACTCTTTGTACACCATTAAGGCATCATGTGACATATTCATAGACAGGCTCAATTAATTAATCTCTGACTGTAAATGAAACCAGGTTTTTAAAATACACAGGGAAATTGGAGACCATAAGAGACTGGAGCAAGAGATCTAATGGAGTAGATACAATCTGAGTAGCTTGAGCAGAAACATAAGCTTGCCACACACCCTCTTAAAATGAAGAGGTTACAGAACAGGTTACTGTGAGAGAAAAACGACTGTTCAGTTTTCTTATCTATTCCTCCTCTGGCTTCTCTACCCAAATGGTCAGTAACACGGACACTCTCTCTAGTGCCAAGGGCGGTTTTGCACTGCAAATAAAAATCATTTTACATTCCCTCAAATGGCAACCATCGCATTATGATCTCCTGTTGCTGCCAAACCACGCTGGAACAGGAGGTAACAGCATAAAGAGCAGACTGTACAACAGCAGCATTGTGCTGCACGCGCTAATCTCTTGTTCCCGCAGCTCTGACACACACACACACCGGCTCCAGTGATATAATCAAGACACATAATGAGGTTCTCCAGGTTTATTTACTGCAATACACAAGAGCTGGGTGTATTAAATACCTCTGCAAACCAGGACATTTTTATCTAGATAAGATATAGAGTACTAACTTTAGACACTCGTGACGGTAAGCATTTGTCAGCACAGTACCACGTTTCATTAAGAGGCCGTATTTCCTGAAAGAGCTGTTTTAAGTCAAGAAGCACAAGTCTTTCTCTCTGTAAGACTTCCTATACTTTTTAATTATTGACTTCAGTTATTGCAATGGCCTGTTATTTTCTCACAAATTAAAAAGTTCTACCCTGGCTGAGTATGATAGCACTTGTGTGGGGTTTCATATACAACTGAACTGAGCTAACAACTTGCTGCCATCCCCCCTCTGCAACCACTGCTCTTTCCTCCTCCCTCCCTGGCTCCCAGACACATGGTCCAGCACCATCTGTGCTGCAGGGTCCAACGTACAGGCCCTACCTCGAGCCTATTTAACCCACTAAATCAGCAGAAAAGTACCTAGGTGTTTTGTCTGGGTTAGTGTTCTACCCTTCTCATTAGCTAAACTAATTCCCAGAGGGGTCCAGAAACACTGGTGCTAATTCAAGTTAGGCAATGGCAGCACAAGGCCAGAAACAGAGAAGGTAGAAAGACGTGGGGGTGTAGGGCCTTCCTTCTGGTAGCAGTGAACAATTACATTAGCTTGCTGTAGCCCTGACAGTCTTTACCAGTAACTGTGGGATATCACCAGGCTTCAAACTAACAGAAAGCAGAATATACTACTTTGCATGCAATTCTGTGCTGCCTCAGCTATCTGCTTACAGTAACGAAGTATTCCACACCAGCCTACAATACACCTCCATTCAGGAAAGACAGCCATTGTGTCTCTGCAGAGCTTTAATACGTGTTCACACAGTCACAGCATTAGATTTGTTTAGGTAAAGGAGAACAGGCCTTTAGGATGGTTGGAAGAACAGGCTTTTAGGATAGTTTCCTTTGGTTGAAAAACCAAAACAAGAGCTAAGACAAGGGATAGGGGGAAAGGCAGAATGGCACTAAAACCAAACTTATTCAGGTCTAATCTCACATTTGGGGTTGTTTAAGATTAAACTAGTAAGAAAACACTAAAGGTTCCTTCAAATACGTGCAAGCCTCTAATCTTTAAAAGGCTCAAAAGTTGTTTTCCCCTGGTCGCTGAGGCCTCTAATCTGTTGTTGAAAGACAGGCTGTCCCCACGGTGGTTAGCCTTAGGGGTGCGCACACAGTCCACACCCCAGAGAGCAGCGGGCAGGTGAATGGAAGGAACCAAAAGTGTCAGGAGGAAAGAAGAGTTGCTAGGACTGGCTAGCTCTTAGAAGCATGTACTGAAAAACCCCACACAACTAGACAGGCTGCAACAGAGGAAGGAAGCCCTCTTGAAAACTGCCAGAAACAAAAATACTGAACTCTACTTCCATTACATGACAGATTCTTTTGACAGCGTCAGCTGGGGTTTGGTCAGGCAGATACACAAAGATCACTACAGTATAAAGTGATTATTACTCTGCCCTAATGTGAGTTAAATATGCTGCATCTGAACGCCCAGTAAACACAAAACCACTATACAGTCTTTTTGCATCTTGACAAGAAAGGCATTCTGGGTTGCTAAACAACTAGCAGAATATGGAAAGAGAAGTAGACTTGCTGTATTACTTTCCAGCTTGGCTCAGTCCTGGCATTAGTCATTTCAGCCATTACTCAACACCCTTTGTTTATAACTATTTTTTGGCCAATAATTTGGCAAAAGAAATGAAACGTTTGACTATGTTACTCTAGAATGACAAAGAAGTGAAAGCTACTTACTTTTTATATGTGTGGCAAGAGACAGAAACAGGTTTTCCACAGATTTATTAAAGCTTTTAGACTGCCCGAGTTCCTGCAAATGGGAGATGCCAAGAGTAAGAAAACACAGATTATTTTCTGTTCTTAAGTTTCCATGACTACACATCTACAGACCACATAACAAGCAGGCGGTAAGGCTGCAGCCCTTTGCTCACTTCTGCAGAAAAATACTTCAGAGGACTTATGTTGACATAGTTGAAAACTGTCACACTAATGTGTGAACATGGAAACAATCTTTTCAGTTCCATACTCTCTCATATATACAAGTGGAATTCCTTGTAGGAAGATCACATAGCAATTTCATAAATACAGCTAATCCCATCACTGATTTCTGGTAACGTATTTAATACTTCAAGTAGGAAAGGTCCTACCTATTGCAGATGCTCCTGTGCCCCTGAATCAAAGAGTTTTCATCAAACTCCAGGTAAGCACATATTAGAATGTTTACAGAATTGCAATGGGCTTCAAAACCAGGGCCTCAGGACTCTGTCCCAAACGAACTAAAATAGTAGTTTAGTGCGATTTTGATGAGTTCTGAGCCATATCCCACTAGCTTGTACACAAGAAACTGTAACGCAAAGGCAGCCATCACATTCACTGTTTTTCACTCCATAATGAAAGTAAAACAAGGAATGATGACCTTATAACTAACTATTGAAAATCATAGGAATGTGGGATGCTTCAGGCTGGAGGGGAGCTCAGGAGCTCTCAGCCTTCCTGTAGTGAGGCACCAAAACCAGGTGCTGTATTCTAGTGGCAAATAGAGGGGGTTAATCACTTCCCCCAAAAACCGAAAACTGAAGACATCCCTCTTGATAGACTGACCTCTCTTGTACTACCAATGTGGCGTTAAAAAACGACAAAGGAACATAAGGCAGCATTTATATTGCGATATGATGTTACCGCAGTTGCTATTTACTGCATTTCTGTGGCTGACCTTTCCATAGGAACGGCACCTTAAGAGGTGCACCTATACGTCTATTCTGCAGGTATGGACACTTACCGTCACGTTGCTTTCTGCTGTGGATTCTGTGAAAGGAGGTGGAGTTGGAGGCACGACAGAAATTTTACTAGAAATTTGAGAGACAAGAAACAGTGCAACAATTAATACATTATGCTAATTGATGGAGAGATAAACCACATTCATGCGGAGTATCTTTATTATCTGTCTTTCCTGTAATCTAAAGATCCAGGTTGAGATCTTTTATCTTTAAGCGTCGCAGCACAGGTGTATTGCTTGTTTGTAAGAATTAGGACTACCTTTCTATCTTCTCAATCTTGGGCTGCTCCAGGCAGAATTATTAATGTAAACAACCAGGACCACCTAATTTAGGACAGGCTTCCTGGACTTCTACATGGTTGTTAGTATTACAATCCACGTCCTGAAAACTTAATTCTTGTCTAGCACACCCCATCTCTGTTTCAGCAATGTTTTCAGAAAAACAGTCATCTTTATTTACAGTACTAAAAGGATCCTTCCCTGCCAGGGCCCAGAGCTGTTAGATCTCCTTTACAGCATTCCAGCCATTTCATCTGTTGTAAATAGCCCAGGTATCTGACTTGAGGCTGTTATCACAGCCCAATCACAACCCTAAAGGACTTCCTTTATGATCCTCCTTTATTTTTACCACAGCTAGGTAAAAGCAAGTCCTTATGCAGCCCTGGTTAGGATTATATCTAGCTGACTATAAGTTTCTGTCTTCCACAGCTATGCCTCACCAGATGATTATCATAAAAGAGAGGCCATCTCTTTTTATCTCTCTCTTTAAAGGAAAAGGGTTTCTTTTATACAAGAGAGTTTTAGTGGACTTATTTCATTATATATCACCAGTAATAACTTAAGTATGGTCATGCTTAGTTAGGCCTCAAGCCAAAGTATTTAGTGTAAACTGGGTTTTTTGACTTGTTTTAAGTTTTGGTAAGCAGACACGTCTTACTGAAGACAAAGCTTCATGTCTACTATTTATTCTAATGCTACAAATTAGCAATATCTCCCACTGAGCAAATAATGACATTATTGCTATTACACCTAGCAAATAATTTTAATCTCTGATTATTTGAAAGTAGTGCTTAAATTTGAAACATAATGGTGTAAACAGGTATGCAAAAAATACAAGGAGATATAACAAAAATTATGTACATCCCATCACTTCAAGTAAACAAGAAACTATTACTCTAAACATCGCACTCTCTTGTACTTCAGACCCTTTCTATGGAATGCTGAGAGATGAAAGTGGCAAGTTTTTGATACTTTTATCATTTGCACTCCAAAAGTATTGAAATTTGGTTTTCATAATTAAAAAAAAAAACAAAAAACAAAAAACACAAAAAACCAGACTGCTAGGTAGTTTACAACATACATCCTATCACCTATACAAATTCTCAGTGTCCTAGGACCATTTGTCCCTTTATAAGCCTTACCTTAGCTTCTGGTAAGATTTCAAGAGCTTTGCACCAACTGTTTCATGTCTGCCTGCGAAGGAGAAAAAAAACCCCACCCAAAGGTCATTTAGCAAGAACTGCAGTCACTACTGACTTTTTTAAATCAGTGTCTTTTCAGGAGCTGGCCTGTAGTTACAGAATCTCACTCACACACAAGCCAGGAGGGAAACCAACGCCCACCTGACATATCAGCATACGTGCCAAGCAACACACAAGTCTCTCGTGTCACAAAATCTGTCGTGATTTAACCTCCCCTCTTGCAGGTGACAGGTTCAGACCAGCTCTTCACCAGCAGCAAGGACAATCGCGTGCAGACGCTAACAAGACCCTTGCTATAGGCCGGTAAGAGCCCTCAGCCTCCTGAGGTCCACCAGGCACGCGGTGCATAGGCCCACTGTGCCGAAGCACACCTCAACCGTAACACTCAAACGCTATGGAAAGGTTGAACGTGCGTACAAGGGTAGGCACGGGGTAACCCCTTCCATCTTCTGAAAATTTCTGTTCACTTTTCCTACCTGAACAAGCATGAAAAGGCACGTCTAACTCACAAACACGAGCAAAGCCCTTTGCTAAGGCCATCCTCATGGGGAAATAGCAACCATGTCACGTTCCTCAGGTGAGCAGCCACACGATGTACGGAGCACCAAGGAGCAAGCACTCCATCGGGCATGGATGATGAAGACTCAGGAACGCAGTTTGCTCCCGAGTGACCACAAACCGAAAGAAGGGCTAAACACGTGTAAGAATGGCCAACTGAAAACATCTGGAGTGGCTTCAGTCATTAGTCATTCCTAATACAGATAGCAGTGTGTGATCCATGCTTTGCCAAAGATGTCATTAATTATAACATATTACTCACATGTAAGTAGCAGAATTTGGTGGTGTAAAAAGAGTAATCAACTTATTGATGTTATAAATTTCAATCAGAACTCCAGAATTAATGACTTTATTAATATTTGGTATCTTGATTTATTGCAGCATTAAATGATTTCTTAGATTTTTAATTTATTAGTTGGTAAGGCAATCTACTACTTCGATGAAAATACTACTTGTATTCTTTAGGCAGAAACCACACAAAATCAATAAAAGGCATACTGATGCAAGTTCGGTTTTTTTAACTCCGGAACATCAGAAAACTTCACTGTAACAACGTATTTTTCAGTTAATCGTATTTTACAGTGAATACTTCACTTGCGTTATGTTTTCAAACCAAAAGAGGGCACTGTCTCTCCAGGCTTGAAGGATACTACGGCTGCCGTTTCAAAGTTTGCTAGTTTTTAACCCCTTTAATTATATCAGTTGGTCTAATCAAAGGAACTACATATTTCTCCCTGCAGGTTTATCTTGTGTATACCCTTAGATCTTTAACTTCAACAGTATTACTGTTAGGCTAACTAAGCAAAATGCTTCAAGCACCCACAAAGCTCTGATAAGTCAAGGTAAGAACTCATTTATCCTACTGGAAACAGAGGCAGTCAGGAGTTTGCAATATCAGCTTCAGTGTCTGAGAACAATACAACATTTTGCAATAACAGAGCAATTGTTAAAATTACTGGCTTTACACTCACCAAAAGGAATACAAGGGAAAATTAATAACAGTTATAGGATACAATTGTGCTTTAAAAGATCCATCAAGTAATACTTTAGTATCAGAAATTGGGATAGCTAGAATAGAATTCAGTGGAATCTTTCAAATCTTAAATGAACTGTTTTAGCAAGAACTGTAGTTCAGTTTCTTAATAAGCTACCTCCTCTCTTTCGTGAATACCTACTGCACAAGATTTGCCTGATTGTGTTCTTCCATTTATAAACTTCTTCCTATTCAAGCTTTTCAAGAGATATTTAAGGTCCAATGCTTTCCCTTTTACCAGCTATATTCTTAAATCTAGATACAATACAGATACTGGAAATGAAATTTTGACATTAATCTACAGCCAGGCACAAAGTTAAATAGTTGCCCATCTGAAGTGGTGCTTCAATGGAAAGAGGAAGGAAATGCTCTCCACCTTATTAGTCATTGTAGGTGAAAACGAAGGCTAACAGTCCCTTAGTTGGTGAAACACATTCCCCATAGGGCAATCCATCCACATCCTCTAGAATTTCTTTTAGGGCTTCGCATTTTTAATTGCACTGAAAAGACCAAACACAAGGCAATGGCACAGCTGGCTGAAAGTAAAGAAACAGTATGCATTTAGCTCTACGTTGATTTATATCTACACATGCTTTTATTGTGTTCTGCCATGTTTTTAAGCTTTAGAACTTTCTCAGTGAAAACAACTTAAGTTTTAACTTTGACAAAATATGGATGCCAGATCATTTCCTTCCTGGACATATATTTTAACATTTCTATATTTATTTCATGTCATTGTATGTCTTAGAAGCCTTACACACTCGTTAATTCCAATTGGCATGGCCAGCAATTTTCTTATGCTTATTACTCATACAAAGTAAATTAAACCTTTAACTGCATTCTGCTAGTTTGTGTTCATGTTTTATTTAGTGCATGGGCAAACACACTGCGTGATAATTTCCGACAAACCTCTCACAAAGTGGAAGAAACACTGAATAGAGTAACAGACTACATTCTGTGCTTCACTTAGATGAGGACTACACATTACAGAGCAGTTTAAGGCCTGTTTCAGGGCTTACCTTCACCAGGATATTTCTTTGCTCGTTCCTCGAAGAACCATTCACCAGTCTTTACTTTCACATCTCTGAAATACAAGCAAAAAAAGCCATTTGGATCAACATTTTCCAAAGTGCATTTCTTTAAATGTTTGATAATTTAACAATCCAACAATCCCTCTTAATCATACCATTAAATTAAGAAATCCTGACTGTTCACTCCACAGACTGGTTCTGCTGTGGGTCTGCAAACAAAGGATTCCTGACCTCTTTTTTTTGTTTGGTTTGGTTTGTTTGTTTTTTGGTTGGTTGGGGGGGGTGGTGTTTCCGCCCCCCCCCCCTTCCTTCCTACGTCAGACTGACGGAGGAAAGCAATACCTACTGCTCTAGGCATTGCTCTGAAGCCAGGAGCCCTGCATCCACTCTGTCCTATACGACCAACTTGTGATATAGCCCAGGCATGTGTGCTGACTTCTTAGAGCTGCAGCATAGCCTGAGGAGCAGGGAAAGTCGCTGATTAAGGATATGCTCCCAAGCAGAGCTTGGGATGGCTACCAGGAAGCACTGAGCTCCACAACCCTGATGGTGTGATAGCTTCATAGCTCGTCTCTCTCCACTTTCTGGGGGCTAACATCAATGATGTCAGTGTCATCACAGTCACCAGGGTCACAGGATCAGAAAAGTAATGGTTAACAAGTATAAAATGGTATCAGACTAAACAGCTCTGTCAAGATCAGATTTTCAGCAGATTTGGCTCTTGCATTTTGTTGTCTCCAACTGACTCACAGGAAGTCTGCAATCTGACCTCATCCATTATTATAAGAGACAAAGAATTTTAACTGAGGAGAGGATTCTCTGGAGTCTGAGGTTCCAAGTTTTCATGTAAATGTCTTCGTAATTTTTAGGGCATATATAACATCACTGCTCCTTATGGATTTTCTGATGCTTATTATAGGATAAAGTCCCACTGCAAAATTTTGCTCAGTGCAGGCACTGCTGAACTTTCCTCTATGCCTAGTAGTTCATTTTCCTTACAGGAAATTAATCTCTTTATTAGCATTTCCTCTGTCAAAATTGCTTGAAATTGGAAGCAACACACAGACAGTAGGTTCTGCCACCTTAAGGAAGCAGAATCTCTAAACACAAGAGCTATAGTGATAACCACCAAAGGCCAGGCAACAAAATCCCTGGGCCTGCCTTTTCACACCTCACCTTACTCTATGTTAAAATACACAAACTATAGGTAAGATGCTGTTTGTTCTTTCTGTAGCTTGATTTTAAGGCATTTTAGGCATTTAAAATATTACCTTTGTAAGTAGCAATGCAGAACGTTCAAAAAAATTCACTACCTGTGTAGATTGTACCGTATATTTTCATGCTTAACCATAGATCCTTGCACATAACTGAACACAGATGAGCTTGAAAATGAGGTTAAAATGCCTTTGAGACAGGATACTTATTTACTTTGGGTGGAGATCTATTAAACAATAAATGTCTGAAATCTCTAGCTGCACTAGAACTTCAAGTGCTCTACACTGGTAGTGTGTAGATTCTCACCTCTAGCCTTGCCTTCATGTTCTTCTCACTACCCACAGTTATCTTGCCAGATTTTAATCTCCAGTTCTGCACAGGCTCATGTGATGGATGAAAATAGCTCTGGAAATACCCTTTTTTTTTTTTTTTATGCTAAAGAGTATATTAGGCTAAGCTATGACCAGAAGTGTGACAATGAAGCTGATGAAGAACTACCCTTGTCAGGGAAAATAGACTACACTCATTCAAAGCAAAAGTCTTCCTAGGTTCTTAGAAGACAGGATTCCTTCCTTCATAGACAGGCACTATGCTAACTCCATTCCCATGAGAGATGCCTCTTCCAGGTGACAGATACAAACTTTGTCAGTCCACAAGGCTTTTTACATGTTTTAGTTTGTAAACAACGAACATTCTTTTATCCCTGCTCTTCCACTGAGGCCTTTAAGCATGTTAGTTACAAGCATGACCTAGCGGCTAAGAGGGAATCTCAGTAGTGCTACCGATGATAATGTTTTGTTCAGGAAGAAACACTCTGGCGGTAACCACGACTCAAAATTACAGTTGCTCAGGACTTCATGTTTCTTAGTCATCCCACTTTTCCCTCTCCGGGGTAAACAAAAGGCTCTGAGTAGCATACATCCCAATGCTGCACTCCTACCCTCCCTTGAGATTTGCAGCCTTGATTTGCAGCTCACTGGAGGCAACAGAGGTCTGACTGTTTTTAATGAGCTGTGCATCATGACAAACCAAGATCAAATGTCCTGTCTCTGAAATTCTCCTTATAACAAAAGGACAGCCAAAGAGTTACTCTATATTAGCAAGACCAAAAAAAAAAAAAAGTAATTTCTTCAAAGAAAAGTAAAAATGTCTTTTAATTCATTTAAATAATGCTTTCCTGGTTTTACCATTAAAAATCTGGACAAGCTTATGACATAAATAAGGGTGTGCTGCACTACACAAGGCAGCTTAACAACCAGCTACTCTCTACAGGGGATTTCCACTGTGGCCAGCAAATAACTGGAAACCAATTTAAAAGAAGGCGAGATGAAGGGAGGTATCTAGAGGAGGATATGGGAAGTTAACTTTTTAACCTTTCCTTTTAGTGCTTATAGCGTGTAGCACAGATAGTGACATACATGCATCAGAGTTTAGTAACTGCTTTGTATCAAATACAGATGGAGCTAAGCTGCCTATTTCATGTATAAACTGCAAAATAAACTGAAGACACCGAGAACACCTTTTTAGTGCTAGTCAATAGCTCCTTCCAAACTATAGAAAGTTACCTCAAACTGGTAGTAGAAATTCGTTTAGCTTAAGACAATACCTTGCCTTACATTTCTCAGACATTATTTAAATCTCATTTTGGCATCCTAAGAGGGAGTGAAGTGATGCATTAATCTAGTGTTGGCATAAAGTAAAATTTTGTCCAAATCCTCACCCATTTTACAGGAAAATACAACATCTCACAGCCATCTATTCACTTTCAAAGCTATCTTTCTTTGCCTATATAATACTATTTTTCAAAGGTGGAAATATACGTAACCATTCAGTTTAGAAAGATTCTGACGAATAGCAGAGATTATGATGGAGTATTTTGATTTTAAAATTGTGCCAATACAGTAAAAGAAAGATTGTTTCCTGGAAAACAAAACCAAGGTGACATAGCAAAAGAACAAAACAACTCATTTGAATTAAGCAAATTTGGAAGTCTGACCACATTTAAAGAATTCTTGATAATTAATAATGTGGTTTGAATTTATATAAAACATTGCCTCAAATTATTCGCCAATCCAGGTTCATCACTCCTGTAGCATGAAGCAAAAAAATTACTGTTAGGAAATTGTCAAGAAATTGGCTATACTACACCAAAACACAGCACCTTCAGCAACTTGTTATGGTGCATTGATTCAGTACTGAGTCAGGGGAAGGAGTTCTACCTACAGTTCAGAACCAACTGTTCCTATGCTTTGCTATTATCACCTTTGTTACGCTACACTGAGGATCCATTTTGCTAAATACAGGAAATCTTCACCACATGAAGTATAATGCAAGATTCCCACCAATTTCTTTGCTACCAGGGCTTCATCCAACATTTCCATTCCACCAGAGGCTTTGTCTCATTAATTGTTTAAAGCAACAGATGCACACAAAACCAGTGTGCATCCACAGGAAAACCAGTGTAAACCAGTACTTATCCAAACCAATAAAATTTCTTACCCATGAGCATAACAAACAGTGCATTTCCAAAGGCAGGGATTCAGGCAGACACGGCATTCGGAGCACACTCGATGACTGCACCCGTTGCATACTGCACCTCTGTTCATTAGTAACCCAAGTGACTTCTGACAACGAGCACAAGATCTCTCCTGGTATTCATGGCTTGCATTTCTTGCCCTTTTCCACCGAAGCTGCTGCAGCTGCAGTTTCAGTTTCCTAATCCCCCAGGTAAAGAATAAAAGAAAAAAGATTAAAAGTTAGATTAAAATTTTAAATAAATTCAATAGACCAGCCTGAAGACTTCTACACAGCATTTTTGCACTGTGACTGTAAAAGCAACCACAACTGTGCATACAAACACAGCAACAGTCCAGTAGGAATGGAGTTCCGTTCATGTCAGTTACGCACGCTCAGGGCAGAGCGCTGAAATCGCGTATGCAATACAGATTCACACACAAAAACCGAGACTAAACGGTGCTCTCTCTCCTTTGATGACGCTGTTTATCATATTCATCCAAGAATCAAATCTTCTATCAAGTAAAATTAGTCACAACAAATGCATGGCCTAAAAGTTAAATAAGCACATCGGACCAAAATGAAAACCTTTCCCTTCCATTAGCTTTGCTTCCATTACACATGCCAATCATCAAGATCTATGTTTTTGTTAGCTACATCATCAACAGGTGTCAGGGATTTTCTACCCAATTCAGTCTTTCTTTATAACCCTTTACTTACTTTTCCCAATCACTTAATATGGTCAGTAATACTTACATAAGTGTTTGCTGTAAACAAAGTTTAAGTTTGTACATTTAAGAGAACAGGAATTTCTAACTTAGCAACACAAACACCCTGTTTAACATGGGGCTGTAATGTGACAAAGCAGGGTACAAGCTGCAAGGAAATCCTTGTTCTAGCTCTGATAGCAAATAAAATGTGAAGGATTATCCCCAAGATGCTCTAGTAGTGTGAAATAAATAGAATCCTTTTCCTAACCAATGACACCGGTAGCAAGTTCTGAGTGTGGTGCACTGGCTACCTGTTGTATGTGAAAAGGGACAGTGATGGATTCAGCACAATGTGCAGGTACCCAACAATTCTTAACTCCCTATTTGGCACAAGGTAAGTTAAATAAGCCAGCCAAAGACCCAGGCATGTTCTGTGTTGCCAGGACTATATAGGCAAACAGAGGAGCATGATGAGGATGCCATAAAGCCTTCATAGGAAAAACACAGGCAGCAACTGAACTTTTTATGAAGGCTAGAAGTAAAACTTATCAAGTAGATTATTCACTGGACAGTATTTGCTCATCTTTACTGTAGAACAGTCAATAGTAATAATACTGGATAACCCTCAGTTTTCCCAAAGAATAAAAAGGCTTTAGCTAACAGGAAACTTTAAAAAAAAAAATTGTGGAAGGATAGCAAAGAGGAAGAAGAGAACTTCCAAGACAAAAGGAACAGAAATACAGGAATAGGGGAATGGCAGATACCTTATTCTGTCCTCCTCTGTTTTTCTCACCATCTGGTCACGGTACAGGACTTCCAGAACAGCCTCTCGTTCCAATTCCTTAAGTAAGTTTAGATTAAATTCACAGGCCATTTTCACCAAACTTCACTTATTTTGTGGACTGCTGTCCTATGGTTCTACTGCATCCAGAACGATGGACACTCCTTTACAGAGTATAGCATAGTCTGAGTGTTTACTAAGACCTTGCGCTCTTACTTGATTGGCAATACGTTTCACCGTGTCACACCCCTGAAGAGAAAAATCACCGAGTCTGTCTTCACATAAGTCATCATTTAAGGGTCTCTGCTACCCAGGGAACATGAACCATTAGCAAGGTCACAAGTGTCTTGTCTCTTTCATATGAAGCAACTTCTTGATCTTTGCCTTTTTCTTTTTTTGCTGAGGGTGGTTTGAAAAGAGAGGAGAGTTTGCAGCAAGGTCTCAGATCAGGCTTTAGCTCTTACTAGACAGAGGGACAATTCACCAAGAGATGGAATAAAGGTGTGGGGGCAATTTTTTAAATTGTTTTTGGTCTTGTAGATTTGGGATTTCTGGATCTAGGGAAAAAAAGAATACATGTTGTTATCTCCTCCTCAGCTCTTCAAGACATTTCAAATAGTTTGTGAAGACCACATTTTGCTATGCTCAGAAGTTTCATGCACTAATTAAAGACTCTCCTATAGATCAAGACAGTCCTGTTCTTCAGACAGTCTCACCATATTATCTGTTAACACTCAGCCATGTACCTCCACATTTTTTGTTCAGTTGACAGCAAACCACCAATAAAGCTTAAAGTTAGTTTTGAACACAGGCCTACAGGCCCCATCACTGGAAAAGTCATCCTGGTTGAGACAAAAAGGCCACTTTCTCGTCTCATCTTACTGAAGAGACAAAACATCACAAGCCTGGGAAGAGGGAAAGTCACTTCTATCAATTACTTATTCTGCTAAATCTAGATAAACAGTTTAATACTCAGTAACACTATTATCATTGTTAATACACATCATCACCAAAGAGTTAAGATATATGTTATCTCCAGCTCAGTGCACTAACAATTTTGGCCCCAAACTGATGACAATTTACGAAAACGGGAAGTATAAAACAGAATCACAGCTGTATTTTGAATACATTCTGTAACCTTCACTTTTGTAAATCTCCCACTAAAATAGGAAAATAATTTTAATATAGCAAAAATAGAGAAAAATAATGATTATTCAATCTAATCCTGCTTACACACCATAATCAGCTTTCATACCACTGTCCAGTATGTATTAGAAAAAAATGTAAGAGAGTTCCACTTATGGTACACCAAATATTAAATATGTGTATATGAAAACTGTTAAGTGTTTCAAACTTACTCTGACTTAAATACATACAGTCAGGCTCTAGGCAGAAGGTCTAGACACGAGGACAGTAGCGTAAATCTTTCCCAAAACAGATACTAATGCTTCACTGATGCACCTCAGCTGCGAATCTGATCAAGTATCTGCACTGGTGGGTCACTGTTTTAAAAAACTGTAAGTTAAAAAAACAAACCAAAACAAAAAACTAACCAAAAAACAAAATACCAGAACTTCAGATATATAGTGACCATGCATTTTTGTTGGTGCAGGGAATTACTTGACACACAGCTTGACCCAACTAAGTTACTTAATTTCCCCACAACAAAAGCAGGTGGTGATAATTTGTATTTCTAAACAGTATGCATTCCATTCTTGTACATATTTTGTGAAACCCTTCAACAAACAAGAAAAGAACAAAACATTTCACAGAAGCAGTGTTAACAAATTAAAAAAAAAGATTGGTTTCCTGTGGAAACAGGAGAGACAGAGATATGCATAATCGTATTTTATTTCCTTACCAACTGCAATTTCACAGGAAATTACTTAGTTGAAGCCTAAAAAGCCCGAGCGATTTTTTAACAAAATATATATGTCATTTTCAAAGGCCCCTGCATTCTTCACTTGCTTTCATCTTTTACCTCAAGAATACCTCCCAGGATTGATGAGCATGCTTAGAGCCTTCAATTTCATTTAAGCCAATACAATCTGAAAGAGCATTCAGTATAAACTCAGGGACCTCTGCACCATATAAGATACCAAAGCAGCCATTAGAGTGTAAGTTACACTCTCTATAAACTCCTAGGATTTCCAAAGACTAGCATATCTACCTCATCAGAAAATCCTGAGTAAAAGCTAGCAAATTCATTATAATCATTATTAGAGGGGTCCAATAAAACCACTTAAAGAAAATATATGGATGTCTCACACAGCTATTAAGAACGTGACACTGTAAAACAGTTTCTAAGAGCAACAACTGCAGTTAAGCAAGCACAGAAATAGTTGCTATTTGATATCTCCTTCAAATTCTTTAAAAAAGGACTACCAACATTCTTCACAGAAGAGCAAAAGGTTTTCTATATTTCATCCTGCTTTAGGAACTGGATTTCAGTTGACATTTTAGCATATGAAAAATATTGGGGGCATACAAAATCTTAGAGATGCATACTTTTTTTTTTTAATCTAGTTTCAGCTATTCCAGCTTGCACAAATTTAAATGGTGTGAGGGAAGGAATAGTTTGGATCCTCCCCTTGTTTCCACTTCGTCTTGCTTGCAGCTATAATCCCCTCCAAGAGACACAGGGTCTGCCCCAGCTAGGGCAGGATTCTTCAGAAGGACATTCGACCTCAGCCCACCAGCAATACTGCAACCACCATCACCCAAATCAGTTGGTCGATTGCTACACTTCATCTCCTATTCACAGTGATAAATACAAGCACTGAATCCAATGCCAGCAGCAGACTGCCCCAAGGACTAGGATGGAAAGACTTGGCATCATCATCTGGCACCAAACAACAGAACAAACTTACTGCAGTGAAGTGCCAGGGGCCCTACGTACTGCAGTATCTGCACTATGCAGTGACACAAAAAGCCTCTGGGACTCTCACCGCCGGGCAACATCATCACATGCTGCACGGAATAAAGCTTCAAATCTGTCACGTAGCCAGCAGCTCTATCCATATCATAGCTGGAGATTCTTATGGTTGTTTGGGTATTTTTAATCTTCATGAAGATTTAAGCTCAGACACTCATTGTGTTCCGTCGCTTTTTCTGGCCCATTCAAAGATAAAATCAGGCTTAATGATGAGGTATCTTTAAGAATAAATAAAGTAATATAGCCCCCAAAGTGGGGGATAACCCTTGTGCCCCACAACAGACTTGAACTCATCCATTTACTGAAAAGCTCTCTACCATTGTACAAGAAGAGCTTTTCTAACACTAAAGCCAAATGCATTACGTTAGTTTTTTGTCAGTAATAAAGTAGCGGTGTTTTCAGTAATGGCCCTCCTTGACAGGAAAAAAAAAAAAATCTTAAAAACCTTCACACATGCCCTCCTTTCATATTTACTGGCCAAATCCAGCTAGCTAGCTGTTTTACGTGGTCAGCTAACCTCAAAGCCAAGCATCTTCTATGCAAAACCAAAAGCAACGGCAACCTCTTCAGTAAAGGCCTACCTAGGACAAGATTGTTTGCAGAAGATAGCTTATTATTTAAAGTTTTTGAACTTAGAACTGCCTAAGTTAGCAAACTGCTTTTTCTCAAAGCAATTTTACATGTAATTTATTACTGATCTCCTTTCAGATAATTATTAGCAAAATAATGACAATTAAATAAGTATAAATAAACTGCTCTTCTAAAGCCACAGTCTTCCCTGACTTGAGATAACTGAAATACTTCATCCAGTAACCGACTCGATGGATGTATTAGATCAGTAGGTAGGACAGATTAAGGAGGCTCAGAGTTAAAAAAAAAAAAGGCAAACAAACAAAATCACAAAAACTCTTGGAATTTATGGCTATTTTCTATTTTGCAGAGGCAGATGGCATAAATTTATTCTTAGTTAAGAAAATTAGAAGTGTTATTTTACACTATCTGACTGCAACATACAAATTATTTATAACAATGTTTTACCAAAGTTATGCCTTGTGATTTTAAGAACAGCCCACCCCAGCACTTAAAGTAAAAGAAAAATCAACAAAACTTTTTAAAGTTCCAGTTGTGGTCTTCTCCATGAAATCCTTGCAGTCTAAAAAAAACCACTGTTCCAGCATGTAAAAATGCACACCCCCCCATACAATGTCACACAGAACACATTAAAAAGATATACTTACTTTTTCAGCAACCATCAAAGGAACATGCACAGAAATAAACCACTTTTAAGAGATGAGTAGCACTCTCATTTACTTATCTTTCCTTAAAGAAAACTGGTGGCTGTTCTCCACCCCCCTTCCTTCCTTTGGGCACCGAAATTAGACTCAAGTATGTACAGAGGAGCATCCCCAAAACAGCTAAAAGCAAATGTACTCAGAGAAGAGCTCTAACATTACAACAGCTTTTGTCAAGTCTCTGGTTCTGTTACCAGCAACAACAACTAGCGATCAAAGAGAAATTACTGATTTTTCTAACATTAGAAAAAGACTCAACACAAGAAACTATTAAAGCTGTCTGATATCATCAAAATATGCTTAGCGTTTAAGCCACACACAGGAAGTGGCTTTGAGTTCTACATATTTCTTTTTCTGATATTATAGATGTGAAAATAACCCTAACCTCAGTGTCCCCAAGACTCGCACAGAAAACTCTGCTTGTATCGTAAACAGTTATTTCCTGGAAACAAAACAGTTTTCTATTCAGGTCTGAATGACAAAGCAATTAGTATAGCTAAAAGTTCAAAAGAATGCATTTTTTTATACATCTGCAAAAGGAAGAAAGTTATTTTACCTCACAACTGGAAATCTGATCTCAGATAACAGTTAAGTTGAAAATTATTTTGAATTGGATATCCCAATTCAGCCTATTACTAAACCAAGTGTGAGTAACAAAAGTTCAAAATTACATCCAAATTATTTCAAAGTCTGGAAAAAAAGAGAGGCTTGTTTCAAAGTCTGGAAAAGAAAAAAGGCTGTTTTTGCAGGTCAATCTTCTTTCTTGTTCCTGGCTGTACCAGAGCAGCTGGATGTATAATGCAGAAGCCCTTCTTAGCATTTTGGGTGTTGTAAGAAATATTATTTTTAGCTAAAATTAAACAAAGTACTGCAATGCTAATCACATGATAAAATCAATCAGCCTGCCATTTTATAACCTCATTAAGTTAAATAGGTTCAAACACTTCCACCTGTGTATGCCAAGCTTAATCACCTTCTTCAGCTGTTGTTACTGAAGAGAAAGCAACTGGTAGTGGGGCATAGGGCTAAGCCCAACAAAGAACATTTGGATCATCTTGGCCTTCATTTCAGGCAAAACTTTAAATAAAAGACCAGAAATAACCTAAGGACTGTAACTACCCACAGTGACTGATTTGTTGTATCACAGCGCCAGGCTGAGTAACAGCAGGCTTACTGCTAGCTTTCCCCTCATATTTAACCAAAGCCTTAATTATCACACTTTCATCTCATTGTAATTTTCCCTCTCACCCCTGGATATGGAAAACTGCAGTATTTTATACATGCTAAGAATGTAACCAAGTTACAGACTTTTATTTTGGATAAAGAAACACCACTTGTTCAGCCTTCCCATAGTCCTCTCTTTTTAGGTCTCTACTTTCTGCCCAAAGGGAACAGCGAGTGTAGGACTCAGAGGAGAGGAGCCTGGGGTGAGCCCAGCAGACAGCTGAGTCCTGCCATATCCCAGTGGGGCAAGGCAGAGTGGGTGCTGCCCACAGGGGCCCCCCAGCAGTCCCAAAGTGAGATAGGTGACTGATGAGACTCGTCTTCTTCAGGAAAAACAGGAGGCAGGGTCAAAACACAGAGCCAAGGCCTGCCCAAAAGACAGACCTGGAGCAGAGGGCACAGGGGTGAAGGCCGTAGCTGAGGCTGATCAGGGCAGCTGAGGCCCTGAGGCTGTAACTCACAACCTACTTGAAATACAATGCCAAAAACTAGACACAGTATTCCCCGTGAGGCCTTACTGCACAGAGCACTATAGAAACACTGCTTCGCATGTCCGTTCAAGCTGTATGTCCATTTACACGTATGGCATCTCCATTTTTTAGCAGCAGCAGCATTGTGTGACAAACTGAGGTAAATCCTACGTCATACACTCCCCATCTCTCTTGACTATGGAATGGCTACTCCTGCCTCAGTAAAGGTCTTTGTGCTTGCCCCCAGTAAGTCATTTTCTGCTTCTTTCACACTGTATCTCCGGTTCAGTCAGGCCACTCGAAACCTGAACAGTATCTTCCACTGTTTGTGTTGTCTCTCAGAGACTGGGATCATCAGTAATTTGAGCAATTTGTAAACACTGAACACACACACACAATCCATCAACTGTGAAAAGTGTGCCCTTTAATTTCATTGTCCTGATTCTGGCTCCTAAAAAATATTGGGATCTGCTTAAAACTTAAGAATTCACACATTCTTCATGTCTCTCCACGTTGGGTTGTGGGGTTTTTTTTTCAGTTCCTGGGCGTACAGGCCTGTACCCAGGCTCTATTTTCAAGCTCTGTTTCCAGAAACAAGATGCAGAACTTCATTCTCAGGGAAAGATCCTTGGTATCCACCTCTCCACAGGCACGCCCACTGAACACAAAGGGCAAGCTATCTGTACAAAAAACACAACCGAGACAAGC